>NW_015666557.1:788881-802856 GCF_001515625.1 Sinocyclocheilus rhinocerous
TGATTTTCAGTTTTGTTTTAGATAATTAAAGCAACAGTTTTTAAATAACGAAATAATATGTAAAAGTATGGTATTTGGGGTAAAAAGCACACCGGCTGTTGGGGCTAAAGGCACACAGTAATTAACATGATAATTAATAGATGGCTGACTTTTTAATTCGTTGACATGACATGGTTAGATTCAGATGGTAAATATCATATATTGTGTTGGGTGTCCATATTAGAGATAATCACCATGTTTAGAATGGAACCATCATATTCAAAAATATGATATTAATCATATCATATAATAATATATAATTTGTTGTTACTACTGTAAATATATATTCAATTATTATTGGATCTCCTTCAATACTTTCAGAATCATTACTTATTCAAATGATTTTGTTTCTGTATTTTAAAATATATTTTTTATATTAACGTATTTCAATGACAGTATATTTATTGAACACAAATGTATTCTTTTATTTTTCAAAATAAGCAGAAAATAGTAAAAACTTTGCTCAAGTGATTGTTTCGAACAAGTATTAATTTAGACATTATTAAAAAAAAACAAAAAAACATTATTTTAGCTGAAGTATTTGTATCAATACTGTGTGTGGGGTAAAGGCCCCTCATGCCACCTCATACATTTATAAGATTCTTAAACAAAATAAACAACTTGAATGATTTATATTCACACAAAATCTGTTGCTCCATTAATGTCCAATACAACATATATATTTTTTCTGCAGTTATACATTTTAGGCGCAGTGAATAGCACATTTTTTCTTAAGGTTGGCCTTTAGCCCCGTTGTACCCTGTATATGTATATGTATATATATATATATATATAATATGGGTTTGAAACGATACAAGTACAGACATGAGGAAGAACAAAATAGACATTGTGGCCACATTTTAGAATTAATTCCCACAACTTTGTCATTTGTGGTCATGTTGTATTAATTAGTTTCCACATTTTAGTTAAATCATGGCCACAGTGTACTAACTTGTTCCCTTGTTTTAATAAAAAATGAGGGAACAGTTTATTAAGTTCTGGGAACAAATTTGTGGCCACAAATCTTCTTTTTTTGTACACCCACGTCTCCTTTCACGACAATAAATGATAACATTGTATGATTTGATTTGGGGTGAACTGACCCTAAATAGTTTTTTTTTTACTGTCTTTAAGCTCTTCATGACATAGTGCCTATTTGTGCTGCTCTGTTTTTAATGGGACTACATGAGGCGAGAACATTCAACTTTCATATTTATCGTACTTGGTTAATGTTAAGTTGCTTTACAGTGAAAAACTGTAAAGCTCTAATAGGATTATTTTTTATGGAATATTGACAGTAAAATACTTAGAGTTACAGTTTGAAAATGATTACTGCGTCGGGCTGAAACTTGCAAAAAACACGTGCGTCGCGCCTGGCGCTGCATTGCGCCGGGTGTGTCAGGGAGAAAGAATGAGGATTCAGTAGCGAATGTGCAAAAACAACATTTATTGGGAATTCCCAACAAGGAAGATGACGAGAGTCAGACAGGGGAAAGGTGAAGGTAACTCCGGGTAGCGCAGGGACACAAACGGGCAGCCGACGCTCGAGGATCCGTGCAGCGAAGCCCACGGCAGAGGAGAGAAGGAAACTCCAGGAACTGGTCAGAAACAGAGAGACACGAACTGAACACGGTAACAACATCAAACAACACAGGACAGAAAACACAGACATAGGCCAGCTGATAAGCCACAGCTGGCGCTAATCAGCTGATGGCGCTGATCACCGGCAACACAAACCACACCCACACCCACAATGACACGGAGAGGGCTAGAATGAGTCAGTGAGCCCATGAACCGTGACAGGGTGTATGATAGAGCCCAATGTCCGAAGAGCACTGCCTTTGTTAGAATAATGTAATAAACGTGTAATAAAAGTCCAATAGATTATTTATTTAATACTTCTATAAGTCTATTCAGAATTAGAACACAATGGTTATATCATGTGATGTACTAAAGCGTTTGATATTTTGATTTGATTAAACATGAAATGTTGTTGTTACTAGTCAAGAACCTAAAGCAACACTACGAGCTCCTAGACAAAGACATTTGCCCTAAACATAACAGTGATAAATCACAATAGACAAGACACAGGGTAAATCAGCATGCTTTCTGCTCAGCAAAGCCCTACCGATCCAGAGACTGACCAAAACTAATCCCAGTAAGTAGCAGTACAGTATTAAAGGTCAGATGTTTCAGAACCCTCTTTGATTGCATATTGAGCTGTTGACCACACTGACCACAAAATACAGTAATCACTGTTGCATGAGATTGCAAAATAAAGGGCAAAATTAGAGAATTTTCCTGTTTGGGCCAAGATTGTGACGTGTGTGTTTGTGTGTGTGTGTGTGTGTGTGTGTGTGTGTGTTTGTGAAAGCAAACTAGGCCACATACTGTACTGTATATAAAATGCAATAAAAATGATGAGCTGATCAGGATTACTGTGGATATGCAAATTCTTTAAGTAATCAATTATTACTCTTGCTCATTCATAGGGGTTTGCTCAGATCATTAAACGAAGACCATTTGTGCTACAGACATGATTACCTATTATTATGAATAGGTGAAAGGATTTGCATTGAAAAGGTGCCTTGGAAATATTTACAGACCAGAATTTCATAACCACCCAAATCACTGCAACACCCTGAAATAGTGACAATGAGGTTTGCACCGACAAGCATCACTAGTGTAATGCCAAAACAATAGATAAATTACCTCACCTTCATTTTTGCTGTGCCAGTAGGGACTATTTAACTAAAAGTTTGAAATATGAATTATTGAACAGACCAAATCTCATGCGGATATATTTACGGTGGACTGCTGGTTGCGAACACAACTGTGAAAACACTACATAACATCAACATGAAGAGTGTCAAGCGTGTCAAACATTTGCACCAGAGCACAAGTTGTGCCGTTAATGAATACTGTTGCTGAAAAAAAAAAAAGCATCTGAGAAGGAAAACATGACAAACCGGTTTGTGTGTGGAGACGAACCGAGATCTCCTGAGCACTTCCTCAGCACTTCCTATACTATCACAAACACACATACAGCACGTCAAATGATTGGCTTCGTAGGAATATGGGTGCCGCCAGAGACTCACGCAAGAATATGAATATCCCCCAACATCAATTTGAAGAGGGTAATGCAGAATATCAGTGATGACACGTGTGTTGGCGAGGCAGGTAAGGCAGCGAATCTAGAGCAGGCGGCGCACAGGAACAAAGAGCGCAGAGCAAAGCGAGTGATGTGCCACTTTGCCTTCCATTCAGCTGGAAAATTGTAGGCATCCAAATGGCTCATAATTTCAATTGCAAGGTGCACCCTAATCTTCCCTGATTTAAACATAGATTTCTGATGCTCTTGTGCGATTCGCTGTATATTTCAACCTGTGCTGGCACAAGCCAACAAAGAGGTCTGATTGTTGAGCATAATAGCAGTCTTTGTCGAGGTGTTTTTTTCTTGTCTTTTTCTTGTTGAATACTTCAATTTATACCGCAGCCATTCAGGCTATATATCAGCGGTATATCAAGGCCGGTTCATGGAGCATGACAAGCCTGCTGCTCATCACTCCCTAGACCAGATCTTCACATTTCTCTTGATCCGAGGAACGCCTTTGAAATTGGCGAATTTCAAAGCTGCTTCCTGGCTGTACTCCCGTTATTTACCGTGGTGAAATCGGCGAGGTGAACAATTAGGCCTTTTGATGGTGGGAGATATGAGGACAGAAAATATGTGTTGACTCTTAAGATACCATTTTGTTATACATAGTTCTGGTTCTGAATGCTGATTGGTCAATACGGTGTTGTCGAGGGCCACAAAAATGTCTTTGGATTGACTTTATTTTGGGATTATTCTCTGCAAGTATTGATATGTCTGCTTATTTTATGAAATGTCCTATGATGTAATTAACTTGATTAAAGACATTTTAGTTTAATTTGTCCTTGTTATGTGTAATAGCATATTAATAACATAGTAATAGTGTGTAATTACTATAAAACAAACAATAAACCACACCAATAAAAAAAACATGTTCTGATCCCATTCCTCCTCTTTGTCTCCAAAATAATTTTCATTCACTTAATCACAAAAAAAAAAAAAAAAATTAAATACAGTAAAATTTTTCAGTAACTTACTTGCAGCTGGATGCCAGATATTATTGCTGGCGGGCCAGTTTTGGCTGTGAGTGGATATCCGGTTGCTTAGCCCAGAGACAGTAATGTATGTATCCGAATACACAGGATACACTTCAAATAAAATAGGCTATGCTGAAAAGTTACATTGGCTAAGTGGTTTAATTATTTATTTATTTTTTTTTTTTTTTTAAAGAGACAAGTATAATTAATTATAATTTGCACTTACATATTGCATAAATAATATTATGAAATTAATGTTTTAAATATAACATTTAGAACACAGAAATATGTAATGATAGGAAAAAAATAGAATGATACTTTTCAAAAATGAGACTGAAATTACCAGTTGGTGGCAGCAAGCCACTGTCTTAATGACTGAGTGGTTGAGTCATTTATTCAATCGATTGTTCAAAACTGCTGATTCATTCAGGAATGAAGTAAGAAACTGTTTTTTTATGAATGGGTCAGTGGATCACTGATTCAAGGCATTCAAAAAAGGTAAATTCATTCAGTAATGAAACACTGCTGTGTGCAGAGATGCACAACATGGCTTTGTTTAGAACATTTTTTGCGAAATAGAGCAAAAAGACTATATTCTTCACGATTTAAATAACTTATTTTAATATTAACTATTATTAATATTAACTTCTTGTTTATTGAATTTTGTTGCCCTGACTCTTAGTAAAGCCTGCAAACAGACCATGCTAAATGCTAACCAATATGTTCATATAATCGTTCTAAATGTGTGTGTGTCCTAGAAAGTCTGTGCATATAATAGGCCTACTATGATTAAAAATCTATATTTACAGTAACAATAATCTAATTTTGACAGATGGTGAGATTTGTATAATTAATTTATAGGCTAAGGTAAGTTAAAGATACCTGAAGCAGCTGCATTTTGCTGTTTAAGTGCTGGTTTAATAGCAATAATTTTAATGTGCTTAAACTCAATCTTGATGTGCACAAGACATTGCAATAAAAACATTTGGGGCTTCAGCCCCCTTAGCCCACCCCTAGCGCCGCCACTGTTAAGACTCCCAGTGAATGAAAAACTTAATAAAATGTGTACTTTAAATACAATGTAACTTGCTTTGGATAAAAGCATCAGGCAAATGCATAAATGTAAATGCAATGTAAAACAAAATGTTTTTTGGGTTACGTAATTCTGCATTTCTGTAAAATGGACACCTGGCTGTATGAACATTCTCCCCCTCATAGTCAGGATCCTGTTTTTGCTTGGAGAAATCTCCTGTAACAGAGTCACAACATCCTTTTTGTGTTACTATAGTTTATAATCAGAAAAAAAAAAAAACTACCGTACAGTAACATAATTTACATTTTTAATAAAATAAACATTTTTAATATTTATTAGCAAAACTTGCTATATTGACATATTGCTAGCCCGTTCCTCTCTTTAAAAGTCAACCCCTTCTGCGAGATAGTGGAGATCAGCAGCCCGTGGCTAATTTGGCTACTTTAGTAACATTAGTTAAGTGGAAGCTCACCTGTTCTTACGACGGCAATCACAAGAAAAACTCCAATACACCTCGGATGCAGACATGACCACAAGACCACAAACTTGAAAATAAAATACAAAAGATGTACTTAACAGTGGTGTTTCCTAACTCAGTTTTCCTCAGTATTTCATGTTAGCTCGCGGTTTTATGTTACAGTACGTCTCTCACTGAATTTAGGAACCATCTCTAAAGGTACATACAACATTGGTACACACGTTTCTAACTCAAATAGCATTTGAAGAGAATCACCTTACTTGCGATAAAGAGGCAGTGTAGAAAAGACATGCTTATCTGTGTTCAGCTAAGTTAGTTAACTTCGGCTAACTGACATTATTAACTTACCAGTTGATGTTATCATCGATACTATGGCATTCACAAGAAGAGGCTCCAAAATACACCTCCGACGATGCAGACGACATCCAGACTAGAAACTTGAAAATAACAAACTAAAGAAGGGCTTGAAAATACTGTTTAAAATCTCCACTGAAACAGTGGTGTTGCCTAACGCACTTTACCTCAGTATTTCACTTGAATTCGCTGTTAAGGTTAAATAACGACTCGCCAGATGAGCTAACTTGCATTAAAGGGCAGCAGAACGTACAAACTTGTTTCTCGGTTTATCTAAAGTTTTGTCACGAATCCTGTTCATGGACTTTTCCGTTCAATCACCACCAGAGGTCACCCTTCCATTACAGTGACTCTCGCACAACACAAACTGTTGCATGTCATCCCGGACTACATATCCCATCAGCCATTGCACCGATTGCACACAGCACTTATTACACACAGCACTGATTGCACACAGCTGTCATCAATCACACATTCACTAGGTGACCTTAACTTACTCACCAGTCGATGTTATCAGCGTTTTGGCGGCATTCCGGCCGTCAGTCAGAAAAAAAGGCTCCAACTCCCGACATGAAAAACGACACGATGAATAATGTTAGTTTGTTAGTGTGCAAGTGAAAACATCTTAAAATATCTCAGTTTTGCATACAATAGAAATAATGTACTAATCTTTTTGTCGAGTTAACGGTGCAACATTTCTCTTTTGTCCTTTAATGGTCCCTTACCATTGGTCAGTTTTTCGCAGGCAAGTTCAGTACTGTAAATGTACAGTAGTTTACTAAGAAAGTTACTAGTAGTTAAGAAATACAGTAGTGACGCTATATTTTCCCATAATCCTTTGCTGTTTACAGTAAAATACTGTATATATTTAAATGTTTTTTTTGTTATTATTATTGTATTATATCTTTCAAATGTTAAACTATCTAGCTTTTTTATTTTGGCAGACTACAGGGAGACCTGTAAGTATTTAGTTGACAATTGGTTTATAAATGCCTCTCATTTCAAATTTGATAAAAATGCTGAAAACTAAAACCTTGGCAGTTATGTGAATGAGAAAATGTGAAAATGTGTTTCCAAACACACGTTATAAGCGACATGCAGACATGGAGTTCATGTGAAGCAGTATTTACTGCAAACCGAAAACTGAAAACACCGGATGGTAAACTACTCATGTGCAAATGAAAACAGATCTGTGCTTCGCTCTGAACCCCTTTTATACAGAAACAAAATGCCCAGAAACAAATATTAGCGGGATATATGATCTGTGAATGTTTGAATATGTATTCACTTACTGTCAATAATGTGAAGTAATTTAATTTAAATGCATTGCTAAAAGTTTTGCCTGGCATATTCATCACATTACCAGGGTGTGATATTTGTTCTCAACTATATCACGATTTTGAAAAATTTGATCTTTCTGCATTTCTCTATGGCATTGGTGGCTTGTGTGTGGTTGAACACTGAGCAATTTCAGAGGATAAAAATGCAGCAATAGTGTTCCATCAAAATCCTGCAGCCAGGCGACTTCCAGTGGTAATGAACTTGTCAGCCTTGTGCCTGTAGAGTTCTGAGCCTGATGTGGTTGTTATTATTCAATTCAGCGTTGTGTTCACCCTCCATTCCCTCAACCGATTTCTCAAATGCCACACCAGGCCTCTTGTTTTTCAGCAATTCCTGTTTTCTGCTTACTCCCACTAGACCCCAGGTATTTTATTGGCCCTTGTTTAAAACAAATAATGCTTGCTGTTTGCAGCACCGCTGTGAATTACCTCAAATGTTAAAGCTCCAGATAAATGTTAGAGGGAACGTTATAGTTGCAGGGTTGCTCTTGAAAATGATTTACAATATTAAAGCCTTTTGTTTTTTTTACTGATATTTGCAACAATGTTGCATTAATTCAAAACAAGCGTGGCTAAAATCTGAGAGGGCACTTTGTAAATTGTTTAGCCAGTCTGTAACAATGCAATAGACTACAATACAATACAATAAGAAAAGAGCAGGATGTTTCTGATAAGTTTCATGTAATTCCATCCCTTCCTACAGAGTTCCTCAATGCCATCTGAAGATTTTTAACAAAGTTATTTCAACAAAAAAACATCAAATTTGAAATGTAACGCAGGGAATTCTGGGAATGTCAATTTACAGTTATTCACTGTAAATTATACGGTATTTTCACTTCCAAAAACGGTATACTACTATACTATATTATACTAATATACTATTTATGTCCAATACATGTAATGTCCAATACAGTTTTTAACCGTATATAGTAGGGGAATTTACCGTTAACCATTTAACAGGTTTTTACTGTAGCATTTTTACAGTCTTTTACCGTTAAAGCCACAGTAATTTTTTACAGTGTACCGAACATATGTTGATTTAGTTTTTTTCCGGACCTCAGTATGATATAACGTTGCATGTGGGCTGAGCAAAGATTCTGCACTCTTCTGAAAAAAACATAGCGGCATGTCAAGCGTCAGGCATCCGAGCTGTCAGTTTGGTAGCCTGCTGTATGTCAGAGATCAGAAAGAATAGAGTGAACAATTTGTGCTGTGCAATGAGCATGACTGCTTCTTCTAACAAATGTGCGAGAATCTGCTCTAAGACATTGGATTGTACGACAAAGGATCCGGTGCTTACATTGTGTTTGATTTCCCATAGTTACCTTTAATTATGAAATTAACATATTCAATATACTGTAGATCAGATCCTGTCTCTAATTGGGTTCTGATGTTTAGCAGGCGGACCTTTTATATGATTACTTGATAATAGGGATGGACGGTATAACGTTATATCGTGCGATGGCAGGTTGCCAAGCAACATCGCAACATCAAAATCGATTTTAACTAATTTACAGTCACAAGTGTAGGGAAGTCAAATTAAACTGATTTGAAATTCAAAGAAATTCATATAGCTCTAAGTTTTAATTATTTAAACTACTGTCAAGACAAACTTTGAATGACAAAGCCTTAAAGGGGTCATGAACTACCCTTATTATTATTATTATTATTATTATTATTATTATTATTATTTTTTTTTACTGTTCTCTGAGGTTTGCTTATGTTATCAAGGTTTTTACATAAAAAAAACATCATAATTCAGAAGTAATAGGCTATTTTATGTTCTGTTTTGATCCCCCTTATCAAAACTCTGTTTGAATAGGTGTGGCGGATATTCGACTTGGAAGTAAACACCACTGCTGTGATTGGTTAACAGTTGCATATGTTTGACAGCCTACATCCTTCAAAGATGGACCCTGCTGTGATTTAGGTTAAAAACGCATAAATACTCAGTACATATCAAACGATCTGTAATAACAGACAAAGCAATAGTGAGCACGTAATAAAGTTACTCACACTTGTGTGGTGCGACATTACTGTCAGATCCAATACAGTTGGCACAGCATCGTCTTTTAGTTTCAACCTTTCTGAAAATCCTGCGACGAACTGTGCCTTGTTTGTAAACAAATCTGCAATAAAATGAAGTGAACAAGGACCTGGGGCCCGTTCTTCGTACGTCGCTAACTCAGTTAGCTGGATTTGATTGTTGACGATTTGGCATGATCTTGGATTATTTGGTTCTTCAAAGCATATCCTGGACTTGCTGTCATAGCAACAGGTCTGTAAGCTTAAACCTGCTCAGGAGCAGGCTTATTTCATGTAAACAGGATTAGATTGCATCTTTTTAAGTGGAATTGCTATTTCAAATCTGTCCCAGCCACTGCTACTTTATTATAAGAGTACCCTACTAATCCGGGGACAATCATTTAAAATAATAATAATTTGAAAATAATATTATAATATTGTGCAATCTATAATACTATCGACACAGCCAGTTTTACTCGTTGAAATATTTATTTGTGATGAAATAATAACTTTATAATTGTATTAGGGTCTTACACACATGCTGTACAGTTAATCTGAGTCGTGCATTAATTTGGCTAATTACAACATTGAACTAAAAATGTAAAGCCTGTGCAAATACTAGTAATCGTGAATATAAATAATTGGGAATCAAGTAAAAAAATAAATAAATAAAAACAGTGCACATTTCATTTATCTATTATAACATTTATGTAGTTTTGTTCACTTGGCCGTTTCCTTATTAAGGTCCAGAAATTTGTTTCGTCAGGTGTCTTTTTTAATTATATGATGTAATTGCGTTGCTGTCTTGCCGCCAGCCAATCGCTGCATTGCTGATCGTGGTTTTGAGTATCGATAGATCTGCCCTTTACAGGGGAACATGACAACTCACAGTAATCTTTGACAACTTAATCCAGATATTTTAATCAAATCCGCTAATTCGTTTGAAGAACCAAATTAGCCAGAGATCAGTTATCACAATTAGAAGATTGGCATCTTTCAAATAATCACAGATGTATTAAGCGATGTACGAAGAACAGGCCCCAAGTTCTTACTTACGCGGTTTGGATCTTCATTAAAAATAAAGTTCATCCACTCTTTCCTAATGTTGGGATCAGAAGGAAGGCGATGCAAAGACTGTGTTTTTCCACAGGTTGGCGCTTCACAGCATCTTGTTGTCTTCGGAGCATCTTTATCGTTTGGTTTCTGTGTAGACCTGCGTTTGTCTCTCTCTTTATTTACACTACATGCGTGAATCGGTGGGCGGGGCTAAACAGGCAGTGCTGTAGAAGCAGGCGTTGATCATCTTCTGTGGAGGGGGGGTTTAGCCACACTATTACATCATAAAGTGGCACATTCCACAACCTGTTGTTTTGGCAGATTGGCTTCAATTTAAGCTGATTTTAGACTAACGAGAAAATTTCGAGTTCTGAAACTTGCAGGATGTTTTTATAGTACAGTGACGTCTTATATGTGAAAAGATCAAGGGAATTTTGATTTCTCAGTTCATGACCCCTTTAAGTTTTGAAAAAGAAAAGCCTTGAAGATGGATGGATGGATGGAAGCCAGGACCAGATTCATCCATTTTTATCAATCATTTTATATCACTGATTGTTTTTTAATATTTCAGTGTAAGTGGATTCATCATGGACGGCTTTGAACAACACCCATTATAACTTCTAATAGTATTGTTGTTGCAGTTATCATTATTGTTATTGTTGTCAGGAGTTAGTTCTACTTTTTAATCCAAGTGTGTGTAAAAAAAAAAAAAAAAAAGTATTTTATGGGCAGGTTTTTTATAAAATTCCAAGTTAATGGATTTTCCTCCTCTAAGTGGTCTAATGGTGTTTCTGGTTGTCGTCCAAAATACGTTCACTGAGGCATCTCAAAATAATTTCAGCATTAAATGTTGGACTATATATTATAGCAAGGGCAAGGGTCTATTAGTATTACCCTCATAAGATGCTGGAGGTGGGAGTATGGGTGTCCCCGTGTTATCTCCATATTGTTTCGTGACTTTGTGTATTCATTTCTCTCTTGTGAGGCAGAAGTCTCCTCATGAAGAGTGTTGAGCACAGATACACTTGCTTAAATTGACCTGAACGGGTAATAAAACGTGTTTCTGAGGACTCAGTTGCTCATGTGTGAATCACAGTGAAAGTAAATATTAAATCATGTCATGTTATATTAAAATGTATTGTGCATACCTAAGTATGGAGGGGTTGGATGGGTGTGGGCTGTTTGTGTGATCCCCTTCGAAAAGATATTGAAAAAAAAAAATATATATATATATATAATTTATGGGTTTGGAATAAC
The DNA here is from genome assembly GCF_001515625.1 of Sinocyclocheilus rhinocerous. Classification (NCBI taxonomy): domain Eukaryota; kingdom Metazoa; phylum Chordata; class Actinopteri; order Cypriniformes; family Cyprinidae; genus Sinocyclocheilus; species Sinocyclocheilus rhinocerous. The sequence goes on from NW_015666557.1 coordinate 800,595, forward strand.
ATAAAACAAATTATTTTTTGGATTAACTATCAGCTAAAACAGACCTTTAACCCTATATTTGTCTTCATTGTGTGTAAGTGGTCCTGCTTTGTTTGCTCTGTAGAAATGAGTAATGCCTTTGGTTGTTCAGCATGTGTTCAGTATTTCTTTTCTAAGCAATGAAGCGTATTACATTTGCTTTGCAGATGATAAAATAGCAAAACATTTACTCCATTAGACTTGCACTGAAGTATATATCTCATATGACTTTGATCATTAAAGGGATAGTTCACCCAAAAATGAAAATTCTGTCATCATTTACTCACCCTCATGTTTTTCCAAACTTGTATACATTTACTTTTTTTCTGTTAAACACAAAAAAATATAGTTTGAAGAATGTTGTAGATGAAACTGGTAGCCACTGACTTCCATAGTAATTTTTTTTTTCCACACTATGGAAGTCCATGGCTACATTGACAATGGCAAAATTCTTCAGAATATATTATTTTGTGTTTAACAAAAGAAAGAAACTCAACGTGAGGATAACTGATGACAACATTTTCATTTTTGGGTGAACTACCCCTGTAAGCTACCATCCAGAAAACACCCTAGCAACGATATAGTAGCGCCCTGGCAACTACTCAAATCATTTGCATGTTGATCGCTAGTTTTGCATGAGCGAACAAGTTCGTTTGTAGTGATATCAAACCACTTATTCAAGACTCAGACCACACATGGTAATGTATACTGTTGCACACCTACCTTGCCAGGCTCAATGCAGCATAACAGGTGACATGTTTTGAAAATGCTCTGTGTAATTTAAGAAAAGCAGTTTATATAAGAAAAAAAATTTGAAAATTGGAGTGCTGATAATGCTAAGAGAAGGGACATTCATTTATTAAAAAAAAGAGGTTCTGCACATCCAAGGCCTCTTCAGTGATTTCCCAGTTGTCCTCTAAATGTAGGCTGTACCCATAAAGCCCATATGCTTTATTGACTATATATGGTTGAGTTTCAAAAATATCATATGTGGATTTGACCTGTTTTTGTCTGCAATAAAATTCTAAAAACAAATTCTGTTCACCCAGTTTCTAAGTCATTTTAATGTGACCACTTTGTAAAAATATTAGTGGTTCTGCTATTTGTGACTGATTTGAGAGCGAGCGGCCGGAAGGTGGTCCCAAAGTCATCCGCTCATTATTGCGTTTGTTCCAGGGGGTTTGTGAGCGATCAAAGCAAGGCATGCTCGGTGGTAGCCGGCATAGATTTATAGACATTTTCACCTTCACATTTCACACAACAGTAAAAGTGAAAAGGATCTGTCATTAACACCCTTACGATTTCATTAACATTTATGAAGAGCAATGATGGCGGTGGCTAGGATGTTATGGCGTTTTGTGAGAAGATGCATGGCTACGGCATCTTGCTACAAATGCAAACAGGAACTGGCGAGGTTAGCATATATCGCTAATCAAGTGGAATGGATAAACAATGTCACCCATCTGCTTGTAAAATAGGAATTGTTATTCACTGGCCAAACTCTGTCTAAATATTAATTGCTTCCCTAAGAGTACAATCAATGGCGATTACGCTAGCTTGAGTATTGGTAGTGCTTAGTGGTTATCTAACCTCGTGATATCTGATTTGGAGATCCATTTTCATCGCGGGAGCGTTTGACCCTCAGGTAATGTCTAGGCCTTCTGCTGTTGGTTCAGGACTTGGGAATAAAAAGAGCCCCTCATGTTGCCTTAATGAAAATGATGCCCCTAAGCGATGGACGGGCCTATTACAATAAATCCATGTACGCTCACACATACACCCACAATGTTTAGTTTCCCCTTCCCTCTCTTTGTATTTCCCCTTGCTGCTGTCTTTCACACTCACACACACACACACACACACACGCAAACACACACTCACAAACACACACACACACACACACACACAGGCGTTCAGCGTCATGAAAGTTATTCATATTGTCCCGTGTCCTCAGTTCTTATTTGCACATGCCCAGAGGCAATATTTTTTTGTGTGTGGTCTGACTGAAGCCTGATGCAAGTTTGAAAATTATATTTGAGAGCTAAAATTCTGAATAATGCTATGACACAGAAGTTTGTTTCTGCCATGAATGAATGAATGAATGAATGAATATTGTTAAAAAGTTAACTGCAACATCTCTCAATTTAGACTTTTTTTTCTCACAGTTCTGAGTTTATATCTCACAGTTCTATTTTTTCTCATTTATTTTTCTTCTCACAACTCAGAATTGTGAAATATAAATAA
>NW_015666557.1:803014-805026 GCF_001515625.1 Sinocyclocheilus rhinocerous
CACACACACACACACATATACACACACAGGCTTGTTTTCAGTTTTAAACCTTTAAGCCTTTTCTATCCTGTGAAATTAAACAGTGGCTTGTGTCTCAAGTGGTTTTGTCAATATTCGGCTGAATATAATGACAAACTGTAAGACACATAAAAAACGACTTGAAAAAAATGATCCAGAGAGATGCAGCGGCCGCTCACTTTGCACCTCTGATTTATGTTGCTGTCCTTATTTTGCAGTTAATTAACTTGCAGTTAAGGTTACCGAGAAAATTCTGCCATCATTTATTTACCCTTTGTTTTTTTGTTTTTTTTCCATGGAATACAAAAGGAAAAATTTGGAAGATTATTAATGCTGCTCTTTTCCATACAGCACAATTCTGCAACATCTCTCAATTTAGACTTTTTTTCTCACAGTTCTGAGTTTATATCTCACAGTTCTATTTTTTCTCATTTATTTTTCTTCTCACAACTCAGAATTGTGAAATATAAACTTTATCTTGCAATTCTGTGTTTATAGTTCACAATTTTTACTTTAATTTTGGTTTGTTCCTCGATCAATTAATAATAATAATAATAATAATAATAATACATACAAAAATAAAATAAAATAAAAAGTTTTTATGTTTCATTCGGGTGCTTTTATAGTGTGTTTTGGCCCTATTTGGAGCTTGACATATATGGATGTTATGTACAATAATTATATGAAAAAGAACAGCATGAGGACTCTTCAAAAAAATCTCCTTTTGTGTTCCAGCTAATAGATCTGGAATGATGAGTAAATGATGACAGAAATGATTTTTTTGGCAGAACTATGTCTTCAGAACAATGATAGCAGAGACACAGAACACTGTGTCCTCTCACTTCATATTTGTGATTTATGTCTCTCCATATTTTACAGTCATTTATCTTGTAGTAATGTAATTTTGTGGGGGCAAAATAGCATTTTTTTCCTCATCGTTGGCAATGATATTCTATGTGTCCCCTGTCGCTCCTCACACCAGACTCACACCTCTTTCTCTTTAATTTCATTACAGTCCTTGCAATATCTCCAATTGACTTATTGAATCTTTTCCATACAAAAATATAACTAAGAGAGATGCTGTAATATTTGCATAGAACATTTTGATTGTGGTCTTTTCTTTCTTGCATCTACGTTATTAAACCTTGGTTGACCATTGTCCAGCTCAATTCTGTATAATTAATCTGGGAAAACTCTGTTTCCTTCATAGCTCTGCTTATGTTCTGTCTATCTGTGGTGAGTGATGCATTTATTTATTTGGTAGCTGATAATGACCAAGAAACTGAGAGTGAGATGAATGGGATTGCTAATGGAAAGTTCTCTCCAGGTATTATAGACAATCTTGTTGCACATTAATACACTGTTTCAGCATTAACATAAATTAATCTGGACTTTCCTTCATTGTGAATATAAGCAAATTCATGTGATTATTGGTATAACATGGCTGCATCATAATAAAAATATAAAGTACACACATATTTATTAAAATTATATTATAATGCGCAAATTAATGAAGTAATGTCCTTCTTCTAGAAGATATAGTCCCGTGCATTTAAACTATAGTTAATGATTGGCTTTTGAACAGGTTTTTGACATACTAACTGTTACTATGTTGTCAGTGCTGGGTAGTAACTGATTACATGTAATCTGGATTGTGTAATCACATTCAAAAAATTAAGTACTTGCAATTAGATTCTATTAAATTTTAAAATACTTGTAATCAGACTACAGTCACTTTTTATAGATTATATGATTATTGACTACTTATTTTATTAATCACATTATACATTTTCCTTTCTAAAATAGCCTATATACGTACATTCAGAAAGTCTACCAGTTTTATGGACATTCACAGAAAGACCAGTCGCTAGTCATAATTACACAGAAAACTGAGAGGCCACACATCCAAAATAAAAGTTTTTGTTTACATAATATGTATGTGTACTGTATATATTTTTATGTATATATAAATACACACACATACAGTATATATT
>NW_015666557.1:805046-810642 GCF_001515625.1 Sinocyclocheilus rhinocerous
ATATATTATAAAGTGTTTTATTTTGATTGATGCTATTTTAAAAAAAATATTTTAGTGTAATATTTTTTTTATAATATAATTAATTATTAGCTTTTCTTTAAACTCACAAAGCCCCTGCAGTTCCTTCCCAAAACCCAGTTTGGGAAACCTTGACATAATGTAATGTTTAATGCACTTCTTTTGTCTATATAATAAATATATTTGTATATAATATAAATTAATATAAATATAGACATGTAAATACATGTAAATTTTTTTTAATATATACTGTATGTGTGTGTATTTATATATATACATAATAAATATACACTGAACACACCCATATATTATGCAAAAAAAAACTTGTATTTTGTATGCGTTTAATCACGATTAACCGTTTGACAGCAATATATATATATATTTTAGTGTAATATTTTTTTTATAATATAATTAATTATTAGCTTTTCTTTAAACTCACAAAGCCCCTGCAGTTCCTTCCCAAAACCCAGTTTGGGAAACCTTGACATAATGTAATGTTTAATGCACTTCATATTTGTTAATAACAAGAAATGGAATATATTTTCTTTCAATTTGTACTTTTATATCAACGTGGTACAAGACTATCCTATTTAAATCAATGCGAAAAACGAGTTAGGTCAAAAGTAATCTAAAGGTTATCAAAAAGTAATCTGATTATATTACCTAAAATGTGTAATATACTGGATTACGTTTTTTTTGTGTAATTTGGAATCAGTAAAGGACTACAATTTGTAAGCAATCTATCCACCACTGTATCATTGTATATTTTAGCATGGCTGGAACACTGCATTAACCAGTCAGCATCAGTAGTATAATGTGACTTTATCATAGAGAATGTATTCACGGTTACATGATGTGAGTGTTGAGCTCAGGAACATGGTGATGTACTTAAAGCATCTGCTGATGCAAAAGTCTGGCTTTTTGCCTGTTGGGCGCTACCTTCCCTTTCTCTCTTGATGCATATGGAGGCCAAGGCCCAGATTCTGCTCCGGGTTCTTTCTCTGTGTGTGTGTGTGTGTGTGTGTGTGTGTGTTTTGGGTCCATTATTTTTTTGGCCTGCGCCCTTCATTGTTCTGCAGAGTTTGGCAGAGGTTACCTGGCACAATATGACCAGGGCGTCTGGCACCCAGAGTGAACCACCTGCATTCAACAATAGCGTTGCTTTCCTGATATGGAAAGGGCTGTGGTGTAGCAGCATAATATCAGAGGTGAACCTGCGTTTGCACTTTTATGGCAGCTCTGTATTTTATACTCTCTTATTCACTTTTTCATGTCTGAAAGTTGGTTTTTGTATAGGCACATAACTTAAAGTCTTGGCTACAAAAAAGCAGTTGAACATTTCTACTTGGTATTACTCAGGAAAAAAAGAGAGAGAGAGAGAGAGAGAGAGAGAGAGAGAGAGATACTGTTCAATGAACACACGCTGACCTTTTGTGACAATGTGCCCCATAGGGCGACTTGTCACTCTATATGGGGTAAGACCTTTCAATGGAAACCTGTAGTTTATTTGACTGATTTGAAAACAACACTTTTGTGAAATATGAAATACTCTTAGATTTTCTCATAGAAAAGAGATACTTTTGTAAACATTATTTATTTAATCACTTGTCAGGCATATTCACAGTAAATTACAAAACACAGAAATGGAAAAAAATATAAAACATATACGCTGGTAAAATGTAAAAATAAGTCTCTCATACTCATCAAGGTTGAATTTAATACAGTAAAAACAGTAATACTGTGAAATACTGTTTCAATTCAAAACAACTGTTTTCTATTTGAATATATTAAAAAATGGTATGCTGTTTAATATTGTTGTTGAACCATTGTTTTTTTTTAGATTAATATAAAGTAAAAAAATAAAATAAAATAAACACACACACACACACACACACACATGGATATCTTTACCTGGATATCTGTAAAATGTGTTTAAGAAAGTTCACTGAAAGCAGTAATTTATAAAGCATAAAATTGACCTGAACGGACAACAGTAAAGGAAAACTTGAAATTGCATCATATGACCCCTTTAATTTATACAATTGTGATTTTATTATGTTCACTTGTTTAGCAAACATCTATTACAAAAATATGGTATGTTATATTAAATATATGGTATGTATGATATATGTGATATGATAGATAGGATGTCATTGATACAATATCACTTGATTTTTTATTTTTTATTTAAAATGACCCTATATATGACAGGTTTCAAACAAACATACAAACACATTGCTAAAAATGTAGCCTTACTGTTACAGCCCTTGTGACAACTAGCCCCAGTCTCCTTTGTATAAGGGAGGGTGGACATTATATGTCACTTTTTTTTAGTTTATGTCCCTCTGTTTGTCATCCTGCCAAGTGTTTAATGTAATAGTGCAATGTTTCAGAAAAAAAGTCCCTGCTATGCTAGAGATATGCAAAGCAAGCGAGCCACGGAGGACTGGAAAGAAACACAAAAGCTGTGTGCGAGAGGGAGTGTGAGAGGGAGGGACAGAGCGAACGCTGTGATAAATTGCAGAAGCGAGAAACCGAGTCACTTGAGCATAAAATTAGATTTTACAAATGTGTTGTTACCTGACAGTTATTTGACAAAGATATTGCAACATTGGAACGTATATGAATATTGCTAATCATATTGAATAAATGAGAGATTGGGGGCTTTGATGGTGGTTGAGGGGACGGATCGTAATTTATTCCTCTTTATCACTGCAGACTTAAAGGTCCCATATTGTCAAAACTGAAATTTCCTGGCTTTTTTCACGATAACTGAGGTCTAGGGGCTATTTAACTACCATATACGTTTCAAAACAGCCAGTCCACAGTCAAATTCACACAGCCTGCTTAAAGTTCTAGCTATTTTTCACGACCCGTTGTGACTTCCGTAAAAAGTTGACGTCAGAACTACACAGTCACCGCCTTCAGTCACCACCCCGAGCACCGCCCACCGTCCCACTCTCCTTTTGCCAAACCCCCAGACAACATTGCGTCCATGCTATTGCTGAGCAAGGACAACACGGAAACATATCGAAAAGGTTAACTTTAACCACGAAACCAGATCGGCCGACCTGTAACGTTACACTCTCACTCAAAGGATGGACGATCTGACAGGATTGTTACTATGAAGTGGATCACATTTAATGTGTATAGTAAAGACAAACTCACCGTGTCTATCTAGTCATGATGAAGATGTATATACATTTCAATTTCAGCAGGCAACTATTTTTACAGCTACATTATTGTTCCAGCCACAATTATAAATCGTCATGTATATACAATTACAAATGATTATATATAAATCATCAGTTTGTTGTTTTACACACATGCACACAGACATTATTTTATATTATGTCAAAAAATATATAATATCTTATGCCAAAAAATCACCCAAGGAAGAAAAAAAAAACATATTTATGTTTATTTGGAGTTTGATTTTTACACCCATTCATAGCTTTTATGAAAGCATCATAATTTCAATCATGCCATTTCATTTTTTTATTGTATGTTCTCTAAATACAGACCAAGGTGCAATGAGAAACAATGGGCTTTAGTCATGATTCATAAAATACAAGATGAACGATACATAAAGACATTAATTAATCCAGTCAGAAACTCATAAATAAAGCCCAAATGAATTTAATTTCATAAAAAAGGTTTCATTTCAAATGTAATCATGTTAATGTTAATAAACATTTCAAATGGCAGTAATGAAGGTATGACACTATAAGAATGGACAATGTGTAAACAAAACAGAAAAAAGATCATATTCTTTTTAAAAGAAGGTATAATACAACAGTAGTCAAAAACAATGGGCAAAGGAATATAGTTGGAATATACTCAATAATATACCAGCCAAAGTCCAATAGAGAAAAGACATTGATAAAATGAGAAACATAAACATGAGTCTGACTAACAAAGCTAATACAACAGTTCTCCTCTCATTCTCTTCTTTCAGAGCTTTTTATTGTATTTGTTCGTAAATATAGGCCAGAAACGCATTAGTCAATTTGTCGTATAATCTGAGAGTCATTATGTGTTATCAATCATGGCAGATTGAGTTTAAGGAATAGATGATGTCTGTTTCTCCCGCTGTAATATGTCTGACTTCTCCACTCGTTCATTCGAGACAGGCGCCGAGTTCTCCTCTTGTTTTCCTTGGGGAATAGACAGATGGAAGGGGATAACAGGGCAATACAGCGTCCCTTAATTGGTCAGTGTTGTGCACAATGCTGGTTGTTTGCCGTAATTGTTTAGTGCGGGCCATTGTCTGTTACTTTCTCCTCCGCGACCAGGGGAGTGGTGTGCTACAAAAGAGCTCCCTCTAGAAAAGCTCAGCCTGCGTGCAGACATTCATCCAAAACATAATGATATTGTCTCATTGTTGGGCGTTTGGCTGAGCTGCACTTGGCTGTGTGTGGCGAGTGTGTAAGCGTTTAGACTGGTACAGTGTATTTGGGTACAAGGCACCGATAGAGCCGCTGGACCGCAGGGTTGCATCAGTTGACCCACGGCTGTAAACGTGCCTTGTGCGTTAATGCGTTTTTGGAGTCGTAACGTTATGGAAAACCATACAGTATGTTAGGGGAAAACACACTGAATGTTCTGCTCTTTCTTCTTTTCTTTATTTCTAGATTTTCTCAGTTACACCTTATGATACCTTTCGTTGAGTACATTAGCATTACCACATTATATACTGTACTGCTTAACAGATTAAAATTAATTTGTTAACAGAAATGTCATAATTGGATAACAGATGTTGTCCAATTTTCTCTATGAAGCTTCTGTTTGTAATTGCAATATGTATTTATGTATTAGTTAGTTTGTTTGTTTAAATTAACAAATAAATATCATTATAATACTATTAAACTGTATTTCATATTATTCATTTAAATTTATATTTTTTTACATTTACATTTATTCATTTAGCAGACTCTTTTATCCAAAGCGACTTACAATTGAGGAATACAACAAGCGATTCATCACAGGAAGTGCTCGTAATGCAAAGTTTCAGACATTGTTCAGATTAGTGCAAGTACTAGACAGGGGGTTAAGGAAAGAGAAAGCAAAGCTGTTTTTGTTGGATGCAGTGAAATGTTGACGAAAGAGATGAGGTTCCAGCTGCTTGAAAATTGTCAGGGTTTCAGCATTCCGGATAGGGGTGGGAAGATCGTTCCACCAGCCGGGAACGGTGAATGAAACTGTTCTGGAAAGTGATTTTGTGCCTCTCTGTGATGGTACCACGAGGCATCACTCATTTAGAGATCTCAGACTTCTGGAGGGGATGTAGATTCGTAGTAGTGAGTGGAGGTAGGATGGTGCTGAGCCTGTGGCTGTTCTATATGGCAAGCATCAATGTCTTGAACTTGATGCGAGCCGCAAACGGTAGCCAGTGCAGGGAGATAAAGAGAGGTGTGATGTGGGCTCATTGAAGATCTGTCGTGCTGCTGCATTCAGAATCATTTGAAGAGGTTTGATTGCGCATGATGGAAGTCCAGCCAGAAGAGCATTGCAGTAGTCCAGCCTAGAGATGACAAGGGCCTGGACAAGAAGTTGTGCAGCATGCTCCGTTAGGAAG
>NW_015666557.1:812140-815106 GCF_001515625.1 Sinocyclocheilus rhinocerous
TTTTAGAGCTCCTTGTATTTAAGTTTTCATAATCCATTTGAAAAATAAATAAATAAATTGTATATATACACTACCGGTCAACAGTTTGGGATCAGAACGATTTGTAATGTTTTTTTTTAAAGGAGTTTCTTCTGCTCATCAAGGCTGCATTTATATGATCAAAAATACAGGAAAAAATGCAATATTGTGAAATATTATTATGATGTAAAATAACGGTTTTCTATTTTAATATACAGTAATATCTCATTTATTCCTGTGATGCAAAGCTGAATTTTCAGCATCATTAGTCCAGTCTTCAGTGTCACATGATCCTTCAGCTTTTTTTTTTCTGTTCGTTTGTTTGTTTGTTTTCACTTTGGTTAGTTTTGAGCAAAAACTTACTTGTTAGAACTTAATTATATATATATTATTATTTTTTTTTATTTATTTATTTATTTTTTTTTTTATATATATATATTTAGGTTCAAATAGCATTGAAAGCTTTAAAAATAACAATACATTTTTTTTTAAAAACTGCATTTTTTTTTTCTTTCCATCAGACAGATGCAGTGGTAACCTTAACATTTTATTTGGAGATTTAACATTTGTAGCAAATGAGTTGTAAAAATTCTAAAAATGTTTTAGAGCTCCTTGTATTTAAGTTTTCATAATCCATTTGAAAAATAAATAAATAAATTGTATATATACACTACCGGTCAACAGTTTGGGATCAGAACGATTTGTAATGTTTTTTTTTAAAGGAGTTTCTTCTGCTCATCAAGGCTGCATTTATATGATCAAAAATACAGGAAAAAATGCAATATTGTGAAATATTATTATGATGTAAAATAACGGTTTTCTATTTTAATATACAGTAATATCTCATTTATTCCTGTGATGCAAAGCTGAATTTTCAGCATCATTAGTCCAGTCTTCAGTGTCACATGATCCTTCAGAAATCATTCTAATATGCTGATTTATTATCAGTGTTGAAACTGTTGCGCTGCTTAATATTTTTTTTGGAACCTGTGATACTTTTTTTGCAGGATTATTTGATGAATAAAAAGTTAAGAAGATAAAATAGAAATATTTTCTAACAATATACACTACCATTCAAAAGTTCGGGGTCAGTAAATTTGTATTCTTTCTTTTTTTGAAAGAAATTAAAACTTTTATTCAGCAAGGATGTTTTAGCAAATATTTATATTGTTAGGAAAGATTTACATTTTGAATAAATGCTGTTCTATTAATAATAAATGGATTACAATAAATTGATTAAACCGCTCAGTTCATATTTTTGTATGTCTTAAAGTTTTGGTTACCTGGACTTTCACTGGATGGACAGAAATCTCTCAGGTTTCATTAAAAAATGTTTTCATTTATTGTTTGACGATGAATTAAACTCTTATGGGTTTGGAACAATATGATAAATAGACAAATAACATTCAGTAAATTAAAACATAACATTTTGAGTAACTCTTATTTTATTTTTAGATATTTATATTTCTGCACCCACAATTTAAAACTTGTCCTGTGCCGCACTAAGTACTTTGATATTAAATAAATAAAATAAAATTGACAGTGCTTGCAACTATGTAAAATACTAAAATGTATATAGAAATCACATGGGAGGGAGAAACTATCAGTACGAGATTCATTCAGAAACACAATTTCAACACAAGCCCTGATGCAAACCATGCACTAAGGATTTCTATAATTGTGTTGCTAATTACAGCCTTATTTCGCAGTGCTTTAAAAACTAGTGGATTGGAAAGAGGTCTACTGGCAGCTGTATTAGTAAAGGTAGCAGCTGTAATGAGCACATGTTTTCTCTACCAGACTACAACCCAGGAGAACTTAAACTGACTGATGTTAGAGAAAGATGTGCAAGAAATCTCAGATCAAAAGTTACAGCTCAATTTACATTTAGCCCTTTAAAGAGCCTGTTTAGCACAGAGCCGTACATCAGCGTAAATATCCTGCGCCATTAACAGTTTATTCGTAGAGATGGAAACAAAGCTTCTTCTCTGCTGTCTGATGGAGGAGTCACAAGCGTTATGCTTTATGGCTTGTATATCTGGAAACAACCTCATTCATTGTAAAGCTATTCACAGGCTTTTTTTTTTTTTCTCCTCGCAGCAGCTGATCTCCCATTTTTATTAAATCTATTTTAGTGCTTCCGAGCAATGCACATTTTATCCTCTTAATAGTCAAATTAGTATATACTCCAGCAATTACTTAATGTACTCTAATGAGATTTCCCCACAAAACGGCAGGATTCATTTATTTTAATGCGCCAGGGCTCTTTCCAGGGAGTTTATGCATCATGTCCCTTCAGAAGTCAAGCAGCGCTGGAGTCATAAATAGTGTGCATGGCTCAGGGGATGCTGCGTTGCTCTCTGGATTATAGGCCTGTGATCTCCCCTGCAGCCTCGTACTTGAGCTCTTCTCCTCTGGGAGAATAACAGCAATGTTCAGGTCGTTCTTGACCTGTGCTGAGGTCTGACTCAAGAACTCTTAAATATTCATGTGTTCATGGATCTACATGCTACGGACTCTAAAAGCAGGATTGAAAATATTAAAAAAGAATGTTAGAAAAAAAAAAAAGCCCAAGGGTTCTTCTGTGTTTGGCATGGTGTTTATCTGGTATGCTTACGCACTAAAGAATTCAGCAGGCACTTTCCACAATTAGGGCTTGTGTCCCATTGCTATTCTTTTTTTAAAGCATTAGAGGAGCAAATCCTTTATTTATTATTTATTTATTTATTTGTTTCTTTGTTTATTCATTTATTTATTTATTTATTTATTTATTTGTTTCTTTGTTTATTCGTTTGTTTATTTATTTATTCGTTTGTTTATTTATTCATTCATTTATTTTTTTATTTATTTAATTAATTATTTATTTTTATTATTTTTTTTTTTATATATAAAACTATTATACGTGTTAGATTAATAATTGAGTGATGTGAAATGAGTCTAATGAGTCT
>NW_015666557.1:815414-826847 GCF_001515625.1 Sinocyclocheilus rhinocerous
TTATAGAATAATATTAGATTCAGATGCTCCAGTTTCAGAGACTATTTTGTACACTATTTGTGGAAGGTGTTAATAATATTTTAATTCCCAAATAGCATGAACCGATATGTGAAATTGAATTCTGTACAACCGATCAAACTTTGCTCTTCCAATATTTCTCTCTGCTCATATGTCTTTGGCTTCCAGACCGTCAAATCGCTGATATACTCTGGAAAGGTGAAGCAGGTCTAACAGTATTAATCCTCAAGGTCTGAAAATCTCAGCAGATTGTTATGAAATGAATTTGCCGAAACGGTTTAAACTTTTCAAACTTCTGTGCAAAAACTCTACCCACAAGCTATAGGCCTGTGTATGAATCTATTTTTTTTATTTTTTATTATACGTGTTAGATTAATAATTGAGTGATGTGAAATGAGTCTCGAGGGCCAGGAAGGGGATAATTTGAACATACACACATAAAACAAAATATTACATAAACTATTTATTTCAAGCTGAAGCATTTTACTGCTATTTTACTCCTATTATCAAAGGTATTGTAAGAAAAATGAGAAATGATCTGTATTGTATATTTTTGAACTTATGGGAAATGTTTATCAGTTATCATAAACCAATATTTGGTTTCAAACTAGCTTAATGTAGGCTAGATATGCAACACTGTTACTGTACTTGCAACTGTGTAATTGTATGAATTGAGTATTTATTTCTAGAAAAAAAGAAGAAAAACAAAAGACAAACACACAAACAATATTTTTAGAAGTACTGACAATTTATATATATTGATATATACATATATATATATATATATAACATCACAATAATCCACAAGTAATCCACACCACTCCAGTCCATCAGTTAACTTCTTGTGAAATAAAAAGATGCATGTTTGTAATAAGCAAATCCGTTATTAAGGCATTTTAACTTTAAACCATTGTTTCTGCACAAAATCTCCACAGTTCATAATCCATAATAACACTTCCTCCGATAGAAATGTCAATCCCCTGTTGTGCTCTTACATCAAAATACACTGATATTTTTTTATGTTTAAAACTGTTTTGGACTCTTTTTGCTGGTAATTGGTGCTTCATCTGTGCATATTTCTCTCCTGATTCAGACGTGATGACTTTTTCACTGCAGCAAGCAATATTATGGATAGAAGAAGCGATGGTTTGAAGTTAAAAAATATTAATTTGTTTCTTACAAACATGCAGCTTTTCATTTCACAAGACGTTAACTGATGGACTGGAGTGGTGTGGATAACTTGTGGAATACTGTGATGTTTTTATCAGCTGTTTTGACTCTCATTCTGACGGCACCCATTCACTGCAGAGGAACCATTGGTGAGCAAGTGATGGAATGCTACATTTCTCCAAATCTGTTCTGATGAAGAAACAAACTCATCTATATCTTGTATAGCTTGAGGGTGAGTAAATATTCAGCAGATTTCCATTTTTGTGTGAACTATTCCTTTAACAGTAAGATCTCAGCAGATTGTTATGAAATGAATTTGCCGAAACGGCTTTAAACTTTTCAAACTTCTGTGCAAAAACTCTACCCACAAGCTATAGGCCTGTGTATGAATCTATTTTTTTTATTTTTTATCAGGGAATGAAAGATGACCCTGCAGGCCTTAAGGAGGCAATGTACCTTTGATGAGGCCATTAACTTTTCTCTTTCTCTCTTTCACTCTCCTCATCTCCATTGTGGCCTTTAACTTTAAAAGCCCGAGCTGTGACTGTCAGACACTCTTTCTTTCTGCTGAGCGGATCGAATAGGGTTGCTTAAGCGAGCTAGCCGACAGCTCTAAATGCAAAAAACCTCGCATCAAAGTAATCGAGCAATGGTGCTTCTGACAGGAACAAGAAAGGAAAGCAAATTCATCTGAGATGCAAAATATGTGATAAAAACATATTTATTATTAAAAATACAACCAAGATAACTGCATGTTAAAGGGGTCATATGATGCGATTTCAATTTTTCCTTTCTCTTTGGAGTGTCAGAAAGGCGGAGCATTGAGGAGAAACAATAATGTACAGTATGTGGAAAATAATGTGTTTTTTGAACCTTAAACCGCATAAACACATTCCATTACACCAAATACACAAAATAATGTTATTTTAAGCAACATCATATGACCCCTTTAAATTGAATGTCTGCTTCATAGTATAAGTTTTCAGAGCCGTGGCACAGAAGGAAGCATTTTGCTCTCAGCATTTTAGAAGCTCTGCTCACAAGGGACCCATGTTTGAATCTGGCCAAGGTCATGTCCTGAATATCCCATCTCTCTTCATCAAATTTTACATGGTTTCTTGCTGGTCCAAGCTGTTATTTCTGGTCATTGACTGATCTAACTTGGCCTGGATCAGTTGGTCAACTCAATGGCAATTACAAATGTCTAGAGATGTGGATCTCAAACATTTTGATTCCAGGGGTCTCTTTTGTCCAAAACAATATTTGAAGGCCCTCCTATGTAAGCTGATATGTACCCCATGTTGTATGTATGCATGTATGTATGAATGAATGAATGAATGAATGAATGCTACTTTAACGACACTCTACAACAGTCTGTTAGTGTTTATTTTTTTATTTTATATTATTATTAATTAATTAAAGGAAATTAATCTGTGAATTTAGCATAAAATGTCCTGGCAGAAACCTACCAGCAGCTTTTCCTAGAAAAAAATAATTGCAAATTCCAGATTGACCAAATATTGGCCCATTAACTGGACTAGCCAATATATTGGTTATATATATATATATATATATATATATATATATATATATTTGTGTCTAGAGATATCAGTGTGGCATACCGTTTTCTTCAAGGTGGTTGCAGCTGTTAGACCACATTCAACCAACAACTTACCAGCTATCATGTTCGAAAACCTGCTTGATCACCCGAGGCTGGTTTGAGCTGGTACTGATATACTACGTAATTGACTCTGGCACTCAACTCTTCTTGTGCAGGTTTAATCAGACTCCAGGAGTTAATTATGGCTCCATCCAGGTATAACATCAGGCTGAAGATCCGACAGCTCCCTCTGGACACCACGGACACCAGACCTCTGCTCAAAGAGATGAAAAGGAGCAGAGAGTTTCGCATTATCTTCGACTGCAGCCACATAATGGCTGCCCAGATCCTCAAACAAGTGAGTTCATACTCTGTGAAAGCGATGCACACTCATATCATAACATCACTATCCAGTGATGTTCTCTCAGAACTCAAGCCTGTTTGAAGTTTTAGTTCAGATCTAGAGAAGCTGTATTAGATTTGGATCTGACTTTTTAAATGAAATATGCTATATCTTTTGCTGGAGGCAGAATGGAGATGAAGCTACACATACATGTGAACATGTACAGTGGCCCCCAAAAGTGTGGATCTGGATGAACTATATAACTACTTTAAATGTGTCAGTGTTATCGAGAAAAAAAAAAGTATATTAAACTAAGTCATTTCTTTAATGAAACCCTGATGAAGGCCTGTGTGCACTGTGTTTTTAATATGTAGCCATCTAATAAAGGCTTTATAATGTTAAAATCTATGTGAGATTGGTTGCTGACTTATGTGACAAAAAAAGCTGCTCAAAATGAAGACTACGATAAAAGTATTTAGTCACTTTGTGGTTGTTAGTACTGCTGTAGCTCTAGCATCATTTGTTTGAAGATGTCATTTGCTTGGAAAGTTGATAGTTGAAGTCTATGGCAGCACATATAATCATATGGTAACATGTTGCGAATACTTCAGTGTACTTCAGGTTTGACTCAAATGCTTAGTGTATGCTGCCGAAAGCATGATCTTTCATAGTATATTAAGTGTATGA
This sequence comes from Sinocyclocheilus rhinocerous, assembly GCF_001515625.1. Classification (NCBI taxonomy): domain Eukaryota; kingdom Metazoa; phylum Chordata; class Actinopteri; order Cypriniformes; family Cyprinidae; genus Sinocyclocheilus; species Sinocyclocheilus rhinocerous. The sequence goes on from NW_015666557.1 coordinate 819,233, forward strand.
TTATAAGTATAATTGATATAAAGTCGTTTTTGTGAGATAAAAAGTCAAAATTATGAGATACTACATCATGAGATAAAAAAAATGAAACTATGAGATACTAAGTCACAATTATGAAATAAAAAGTCGAAATTATGAGATGCTAACTCAAAATGAGATGAGTTGAAACTTATAAGGTACTAAGTCATAATTATGACAACAAGTTGAAATTATGGCAAGTTAAAAATATGAAATACTAAGTTAAATGTATGGAATACAAAGTCATAATTATGATATAAAAAAGTAAGAATTATGAAATAAGAAGTGAAAAAATGTGAGATAAAGGCATAATTAAGACATGCTGTTATTTTTTGTTATAAATTATCATAATGACTTTATCTCATAATTTCAACTTTGTCCACATAATTGACTCATAATTTTAACTTTTTGTTTTATGTCATAATTTCAACTTCTTTGTTAGAATTATTTAGTGTGTCACAATTATGATTTATCAAAGCATTTTATTATGTTGTGCAAATGTACTTACAAAATCGGGCTGCAAACACATACTGATGATAAAATTTATGTCACACGCACTGTACGCATACCCTAGAGTGTGAAAAACCAAAAAATATATATATTTTAGCCGTTAGAGGACTGCCTTTAAAGTAAACTGTGACAAATTTGAAGTCTTTGCCTCTAACTGTGCCACCTGCAGGTCATTAAATAGTTCATGGTCATCGATGTTGCTTATAGTATATTATAATTAATCCATTACGTGTGATTAAATTTTTTGGAGCCATTATACAAACACAATTTCTTATATTTTATCAGGCGGAGGGTGAACCAACTCCAGGGTAAGGCTAAAAGCAGCCAAATCGATTAACTACATAGTACAAACATCATAAACCTGTCTTTTTAGGCAAGAACCAGACATGGGTGTCATGTAGGCTAATAAAATGTTTAATGGGACTGGATTTGTATTTAATGTGATTACAATTTAATTAAAACATTAGAAATTGATAATTATATCATACGATAAAAGTATTTAGTCACTTTGTGGTTGTTAGTACTGCTGTAGCTCTAGCATCATTTGTTTGAAGATGTCATTTGCTTGGAAAGTTGATAGTTGAAGTCTATGGCAGCACATATAATCATATGGTAACATGTTGCGAATACTTCAGTGTACTTCAGGTTTGACTCAAATGCTTAGTGTATGCTGCCGAAAGCATGATCTTTCATAGTATATTAAGTGTATGATTATAAGTATAATTGATATAATTAAGTCGTTTTTGTGAGATAAAAAGTCAAAATTATGAGATACTACATCATGAGATAAAAAAATTGAGACTATGAGATACTAAGTCACAATTATGAAATAAAAAGTCGAAATTATGAGATGCTAACTCAAAATGAGATGAGTTGAAACTTATAAGGTACTAAGTCATAATTATGACAACAAGTTGAAATTATGGCAAGTTAAAAATATGAAATACTAAGTTAAATGTATGGAATACAAAGTCATAATTATGATATAAAAAAGTAAGAATTATGAAATAAGAAGTGAAAAAATGTGAGATAAAGGCATAATTAAGACATGCTGTTATTTTTTGTTATAAATTATCATAATGACTTTATCTCATAATTTCAACTTTGTCCACATAATTGACTCATAATTTTAACTTTTTGTTTTATGTCATAATTTCAACTTCTTTGTTAGAATTATTTAGTGTGTCACAATTATGATTTATCAAAGCATTTTATTATGTTGTGCAAATGTACTTACAAAATCGGGCTGCAAACACATACTGATGATAAAATTTATGTCACACGCACTGTACGCATACCCTAGAGTGTGAAAAACCAAAAAATATATATATTTTAGCCGTTAATAAGTATAAATGATATAAAGTCGTTTTTGTGAGATAAAAAGTCAAAATTATGAGATACTACATCATGAGATAAAAAAAATGAAACTATGAGATACTAAGTCACAATTATGAAATAAAAAGTCGAAATTATGAGATGCTAACTCAAAATGAGATGAGTTGAAACTTATAAGGTACTAAGTCATAATTATGACAACAAGTTGAAATTATGGCAAGTTAAAAATATGAAATACTAAGTTAAATGTATGGAATACAAAGTCATAATTATGATATAAAAAAGTAAGAATTATGAAATAAGAAGTGAAAAAATGTGAGATAAAGGCATAATTAAGACATGCTGTTATTTTTTGTTATAAATTATCATAATGACTTTATCTCATAATTTCAACTTTGTCCACATAATTGACTCATAATTTTAACTTTTTGTTTTATGTCATAATTTCAACTTCTTTGTTAGAATTATTTAGTGTGTCACAATTATGATTTATCAAAGCATTTTATTATGTTGTGCAAATGTACTTACAAAATCGGGCTGCAAACACATACTGATGATAAAATTTATGTCACACGCACTGTACGCATACCCTAGAGTGTGAAAAACCAAAAAAAAAAAAAATTTTAGCCTTTAGAGGACTGCCTTTAAAGTAAACTGTGACAAATTTGAAGTCTTTGCCTCTAACTGTGCCACCTGCAGGTCATTAAATAGTTCATGGTCATCGATGTTGCTTATAGTATATTATAATTAATCCATTACGTGTGATTAAATTTTTTGGAGCCATTATACAAACACAATTTCTTATATTTTATCAGGCGGAGGGTGAACCAACTCCAGGGTAAGGCTAAAAGCAGCCAAATCGATTAACTACATAGTACAAACATCATAAACCTGTCTTTTTAGGCAAGAACCAGACATGGGTGTCATGTAGGCTAATAAAATGTTTAATGGGACTGGATTTGTATTTAATGTGATTACAATTTAATTAAAACATTAGAAATTGATAATTATATCATGTTTCCTTCCCACGGTTATTCAAACGGCAAATAAATCATGTACAGAAATGACATCACTAACTTTGATCTATCGCACTCTCAAAAAAACAAAACTATCGTTATAATCACTGAAGCTGTCTACACTGCGAAATTAATCCCTTACTTACATTGTACGTACATCTGCGCTTTGTTGTTTATGATGAGAGAATTGAGATGGTCCCCCTGATCCATAAACCCACCCTTCTCCACCCCTAAACCTACCAATCTCCAACCCCTAGATGTGGATCCAACCACGCCTCCTGGATCTTGTGTTCTGCAGTGAGGGGCTACTGGGATAATTCGCGGAATTCAGTCATTGAACATGCGCGCATTCAACAAAACTGATGAGTTTCAGCGATGTCTCATCTGAACGCCTCTGATTAGCCATTGCATTCCTAAGCTCAACAGAATCGTGTATGATTGGTTATAATGCGCAACACTGTAAAAACGCCTAAAATGAAATAAGGTGCAACATGAGCAAATCTTAATTTAATGCGCAGTCGACACTTTCTATTAATTTACACTTTGTTAGCAACAGACGCAATAGATTTAATTTGATTGTGCAGGGGCATTTTTGTCCAATTTAGTGTCATTTTTGCCCCAAGACCCCGTGGCCAGGAGAAGGCTAAGCCTTCCCCAGCCTTACACACGCTCCACCTATGCCTGAGATATAAATACATAAAGCACACTTGTCATTTAAGAAACTTAGCAATGTAGAAATCACTCTTTTTTTTATCCAGTGCTGTAGATGTGAAGGGAAGATTTAGGTGGTGTGTTCACAAACTTGTCCTTGCAACAAAACGAAAGCTCATCTGATATCATCACAACTGCTATGGAGAATGTTTACCTCGGTTCAAATGGAGACTGAATGTACTTTTCTATTTATATCGAAGACAAAAAACATTGTCCATGCAGCTACTGCGTTAAACCTTGTATGTTTTTCAAAGGACCTCCAGTACTTTGCTCTTCATTTCATTCAGCGTTGACGCCGCTGCGTATATCTTCCAGGTTTAACTGTAGGCTGTATTATTTCACATTTAAACTTATGAAAAAGTTGTGTCATTCTCTGTGGCCCGAGTCCTCTTAATAAGCGTGCATGTGCATGTGCATGAGGGACTGGGAGATATAGAAAGTACAGGCACAGACATAGAAGGGGCTATTACTGCAACCCATTGTAAGAAATGAAACAGTTTCTGACTTTTCCACAAACTTGAGTGATTACGGTCTAGAAGAGGGAAAGACGTCAGCATAACCTTGAGTTTTCCTCACGGCAGATGGCATAATTAAAGCAGACATACTGTATGAGCACCAAGGGAAAAGTGAGCATTTGAATGAACATTGAAGGAAATGTATTGGGAGTAGCCATGACCAATTTATAAAGCAATCATTATGTTTGAGTACAGGAATAGGGGGCCCTATGATTTACACAATGCAGAAAATGTGAACAGAATCATGGAATCCAGACATGAAATTGGAACCAAATAACACTGAATGCCATGGAATTTGGCCATATTTGGATAAATAAATCAAGCAGGGTTGTAAACTACAAAAAATAAATAAATAAATAAATAAAAATAAATTAATAAATAATAATAAAATAAAATAAAATAAAAGACAGCCGCATGATATTACAATTTAATTAAACCATTATAATGGGATCTAGAAAAAAACAAAAAAAACATTATAATGTAATCCAATGTATATATATATATATATATATATCATAGGGCCCTACAGGAATAGTAAATTAATTCTCATCCTCATGTTGTTACAAACCTTTTTGTCGAACATCCCCATTCTCTTTTGTTGTTTGCAAAAGACATTGATATCTTATCTTTTGCATTCAGCAGAAGAACAAAAGTCATATTTGGAGCAGCATGAGGGTGACAGGATGTTCTTTTTTTTGGGGGGGTGAACTATCCCATTCAGGGCCCTTATCGTGATTAGAAGCTAGCTGCACTAGCTGTTGTGCTATATGATACAATAAAATCAGAGAGAGACGTTGATAGATCAACAGAGCTGAATAGTTCCTCATAGTTACGCTATTTTGATTCAATCTCATTTGTTGTTCATTGTTTGTGTTGGATGCCACAATGATTGCAAATTACTCTGACATGACATAGTGACCTTATTCTTTCTACCCCCCTCCCCTTCCTCTTCCTCTTCCTCCAGGCCCAGATGATGGGGATGATGACAGAGTACTATCACTACATCTTCACCACTCTGGTAATGCACCGCAGTACTAACAGCAAACTGAATGTCATTTGTTCTTGTGCTGCTCCCACTTTATTTTTTGATGAATGGCTTTTAATTGCAGATGAGCTTTGGATCCAGTCTGCAATATCAATTTCACTTGACAAAACAGCCTTAATGGAGTTTCCGCCACCCCAGTGTAAACATTAGCCCTTCCCTCAAGCTCAAATCAACAAAACGTCTTTGAAAAGCATTTACAAAGGCAATAAAGTGATTGACTTGTGTTCCACCTCTGGATTTTGAAGCTCAGAAGTCTAAATTGCAAATCACTGTTTTTGGAGATTTCCTCACTGTTGCAAACACTATTTCTCTTGAACAAATGTTGGTGTTGTTTCTAAATCAAGTGAGATGCTTCACTGTCTACTACAAAGGCCTCATATAAGACATATTCAGTATGCTTATTCTAGCATTATTTATAGTATTCATATTTTGAATAAGCTTTCATTTTTGTATTTTCAATTTAAATTTTAGTTAAAGTTTTGTTGTTGTTTAATATTTCTATGTATCTTCAATTTTTTTTTAAATTTATTTAATTTTATTATTTAAACTTGAACTTCACTTGGTTTTTGGAACAGAGTTTGAGTGGCCTTTTAATACACCTTATGTGTCAAGCATCTGAGTTATGAGTGAGGTTTACTGATCCTTGCTAAAGGCTTGATTACTACCCAACACACTGAAAACTAATCAGCTGTGTGTTTTTCATTAGATTATTAATTTTTTTAGCGCATGTAAATTGATATATGATATTTTCACACATTTATCGTTCATCATGATAAATCGACCATAGCAGTCACCCCGAGGAGAAACTCAAGTTGGATTTCAAGACAATGCAAACGAATATACTCCATACTGTTGAACTGAGCGCACAATCTGATATATGAGTATATTCTCATATTGTCTGGTATTTGTGCGTAAAATGTGGTTCTAGAATGTGCATGTATATACGATTGTGCAGAAACTAAACGTACAGCAAACATCTATATGTGGATTTTTTTTTTATTTTTTTTTTCTAAAGCTGTGGATTTGTCAAAAAATGAAGGCAGTTTAGGTAAAACTAGTAGCAGAAAATTGTTTGCAATTTGTTTGTTTTGATAACAATTTGCATATTAATTAAGTGTTTGACAACAGTGCTGTAGCAGAAATTGCCATGTAAATGTAAATTTGGTCAGTCCAAAACACCTCCTGCGTTAGGATTTGCACGCTCTCTAAACAGACTGGGATTTTCCAGTAGGTGGCGGCAAGTGTTATTATGCGTGACTCATGAATTGTTAATTCAACGGATTCATTCAAATATGCAGATTAATTCAGGAGCGAAACACTTATGCCATGTTGCAGTGCAATGCTGTGTCTTTGTTTGGAACTATTTTCAATGGCGGAGCAAAACTTGACAAACTGGCAAAATTGTTTCTGAATCTCTGGCGTAAGAAAGTAGTTCCACAATCCACACATGAAGGATTACATTTTATACATTGACTTGTATAACCGCAATATCACTCTACAGCAATGAAACTCTCTTTGCCAGTGTGATGTTAGGTCTGGATTTGAACCCAAGAATCTTCTGTAGGTAAAAAAAAAAAAAAGCACTTTCCTATGTAAATAAAAATAAATTGTATTGTTATTTTATAATTTCTGACAATTTTATTAATTCTGAGATGTACCTAGTGAAGCATGAAAAGTCATCAGTGATGTGTTTGAGATAACAGCTCATAACTGTCCACAGAACAGGCTATCATAATTCCTGCGTTCTCACCTCTAAAAGGGTCTTAAAGGCCTAATTCATCTATAAAGGCACAGTAGTAATTTTTGTGTACTTATTCTCAGATTTTTGTGAAAAACTAGCAGTAGTAAGTTCATTTTTATTACTACAACAGTATCTTAATCAGACGTGATGCGCAATCCAATATTCCAGCAACCAGCAATTATTTAGTCCACACTGAAAGCAAAAATGCTGCCTGTTGCAAAAATGTATTCTTTGTTTGCATACTCTTATGCCCTCGCAACACACTGAACAGCTGAAGAGCATAAAAGTCTCAAGTTATAGTTCAAAACCTTATTTTTTACTAACCTTCTTGAGGGATTTCCCTTGTATTATCAGATATTTCTCAAATTCCACAATCAATATCACCTCATCTGTCTTTGATGTGTAATATACAACATCCATCGTATAGTAAACGATTGTTGTTCGCCCACACCCATTCTGCAGCTCCCCAACCAATGGATTTTTGGTGTTGGCGAACAACGATGTTGTCACGATACGCTGCTGGAAGGAACGATGGGGACGTGGATAACATAAACGGTATTTAATAAGAGAATCACAGGGGTAAATCCACAACAGGAACAGTGGTAAACACACGTAATCCAACAAGTAGACCCGACAAGCACAGACTGGGGCTAAATACACAGGATAACGAGACACACCTGACATAAATGAACAATATATATATATATATATATATATATATATTACA
>NW_015666557.1:835432-853688 GCF_001515625.1 Sinocyclocheilus rhinocerous
ATAAATTATTTCAATGTCTTATTCTTTTCCAGTTTCTTTCAATTTTGTATTAAACATAAAAAAAAAAATAAAAAAAAACATTCATCTGGGCAGAAGGGGGCCCACATTTCTGTCTCACAATGCCCCCATAAAACTCCTCATGGCGCCCCTGAATAAATGTGTTTGGTAATTGAAATAAATAGTTAAATGAACAATATATATATATATATATATATATATATATTACAATAATCCAACTAGAAATCCACTAAATTCTAAGCATGTGGGCATCAAAGCCACATTGATACAGTAAAACATTAAGATGGAAAGAAGCCATAAAACAGACTTCCATCGTAACATCTACATTTAACAAGAAATCATTTGTTGAATAGTTCAAAATGTGCTGTTTCTTGGGGCAAGCCATTTTCTGCATGTGTTGTTCATGCTTCTCTCTGAACAGTTCCAACCCCACAGGGTGTTAATGAAATATTCTATTATGTTCTACCACATTTCTTCACCGCCCCCACCTTCCCAACATGTTTGGCAATATGTAGTAGGATGGTACAAGAAACAGAACGACTGTTCTCAGAATAACACTTCAGACAATAGCATGCACAGTGTGGGTGTGTGTTGGTATTGTTCTAGAGCGTTAATTAGCCTTAGCACATTACGGGAAGTTCTTTCAATGAACACGGTCTTGCTCATTTTGCCATTCATTCTCAGATTTAGAGAACCCTGTGTTAGGTGGCTGTACCTTTTGCTTTGACCTCGTAAGACGAAAAGATCTTGATTAATTAACACTTAATCGTAATGCTATTTTCCACCCCAGCAATTTCATTTTCAGAGTATTTCCTCCCACATCACTGCATTGAGAATATGAAATTTGGATCCTTTTTTGAAGAATCCACACTGTTAAAATCATTGAATGCCCAGAAATAGTGATACATTTTAGTGTCAGGTCGGCATTCAGAGCGGTGTGAAGTCTTTACGGTTCAATTGGCTGGATGGGAGCAATGAAGACCAGATTACAGAGGAAATAACTGTTTCAATCAGCTATTGTGCGAATGACTCCTGGCTCACTGTCTATGATATCATACATGCTGGCACAGAGGTGTACGACCTACTATGCTTCATCTGGCTGTACCCAGGCGGCCTGGAAAGCACGGTATTATCCTTAATCTCTTTTATTTTTGCTCTGTCTATCTTCTTTTTACTATCTTCTTTTTTTCTCCTGCTTTTATTAGGGGACAAAGAGACAAGAAGCCTCTCACCCAGCAACAATGAAGCTCAATTCAGGCCGGTTAAATGAGATATTTTCTCTCTCTTTCTCTGTCTTTCCTCTAGGATCTCATGGCCATAAACCTGGAGCCGTACCGCTTCTGTGGTGTCAATATGACTGGCTTCCGCATCATAAACGTGGACAATCCTCAGGTTGCCTCCATTGTGGAGAAGTGGTCCCTTGAGAGGCAGATTCCCCCAAAACCAGACTCCGGTCTCCTGGAAGGGATCATGACGGTATGCTTCCATTTTCTCTCTGAATGTCACCACCAGCTAATCAAAAAAAAAAGAAATGCCACATTAAACAATGGCAAAAAAGCTTTGAATAGGTTCCACTTGTATCCAATCTAATCCATAGCCATACTTATTCAGATAATTCATACTCTTAAAAAATAACCTTTAAGGGAGCTATTTATTTCTTAATATATTCCAAGACTGTGAACAGTTTCAGATGGATTTGGTGTCTGTAATAATAATAATTACCATGGTCGGGAGAACAATTGTGGTACTCAAATACAGTATCTACATTTATTTGCTATGTAATAGAATCCTTTAGACTGCAGCAGTTCAGATGTAACAATCCCAAATGGTATGCCTTATACGCTGCCATTATTGAATACCATAATATCATAAAGACTGGTTTCAGCTATATGGCTCCTGTGATTATCTATTAATCTGTTTCACAGTAGTTCAAATACTCCTACGCCGTTCTGTATAATTTCTGATTATTTTAATGTAGAGGAGTACTGTTATTACACACACACACACACACACACACACACAAATGCTTTCAGAGCTACCGCAATACTTAATTATGATGAAAATACCAAAGATAGCTTGAATAACACAGATAAACTATACATTGTCGCAGTCGAGTGTTTATTGTCTTTGTTTTATCATTCAAAACGTTTATATCTTCTGTTTACTCAGTTACAACGATAGCAATGCCTTTATCCATATTAGCAAAGAGTATAGGGATTTCCTGAGTCCTATTACTTCTGTGATGCACATGTGGAGTTTCTGCGCGAGGGCGCCCTCTGGCGTCCACTTTGTAGTAACGCGAGTGTCCATGTTGTTTTCACATTCCGACTTGAAAGCACAACTCGGGAAATGAGAGCATCCGAGGAGTGCGTGAATGCAGTAATTACACTTGCTCTGATGGCAGCAGGTAGCCTTCCGTTAACTAAGCTAAACATGCTTAAATTAAAACGCCTAAAGCTAAACCTCCCTTGTATTCACATTTCTAAACCTGTTGTCCAACAAAAGAGAACACTATAACGTTTTTACTCCACAACTGCTTCCTTTTGTGATCTGACGTGGCTTCTTGTCACAGAATGAGGCAGAAAATATGTTCTATACTGTAAAAAGCATATGGTAAAAAGACTATGTTGATTAGCAATGGATTATAAAAATACTTAATTATGATGAAAATACCAAAGATAGCTTGAATAACACAGATAAACTATACATTGTCGCAGTCGAGTGTTTATTGTCTTTGTTTTATCATTCAAAACGTTTATATCTAGCAATGCCTTTATCCATATTAGCAAAGAGTATAGGGATTTCCTGAGTCCTATTACTTCTGTGATGCACATGTGGAGTTTCTGCGCGAGGGCACCCTCTGGTGTCCAGTATGAATGAAACGGACATTAAATGTGTTTATAGCGCTCAATAATGGCCAATCCATCCTATTTTGGATATTTATTTATTTATTTATTTTAAGTATCGGTTCAGTCACCGTTTAGGCACTGGTACCGTTTTAAAAGTATCGATTTAGCACCGGTATCGTAAAAAAACCCAAACGATACCCAACCCTAGATAAATATCAAGGTGTACTTTGTCTTTTGTGTAAGGTTGAAAACCCTGGCATATGCATCTTATATGGTAATATTGGATTTGGAACAGCTAACAAGACTGATGTGAGGCATATAGTTCCTACCATATCCATCTGTGTGTTGAATGTTTGAATACAGTTCATTGCAACCACTCAGTTTAGTCAGTCCAGCTATTGACTGAATGTACTTTTTTTATCTGGTCTAGTGTTCCCAACACTCTCTTATTACCCACAGCTCTCAAATCACAACAACTTTTTGCCTGGTTACAAGAAGCCTATGACAAGGTTGATATAAAGGACATCTCAGTGAACACATCTTCCTGCGGACATGCTCGATCTAGAGTAGCTCACATTGCCTGAGCAAGCCCTCATCTCTCCAGAAAATTGTTACAGTAGGATGTGTCAGAGTTCGGGCAAGTGGATGGTGTACCAGATATTTTCTTGCTTTTTATTCATTGTCCGAAGTCTTTGCAGAAAGAATCAGTCCAGTTGCTTTATGGCTGGTGACAATAGCAGAGCTGGAAAAATAACATGTTTTTTTTGTCTATATTGAGTGTTTTGGTTCTTGCTTGTGCGACCAATCCTGCTCCTGAATGGCCAGTGTCCCGCAGATTTTCCCTAACACACCTGACTGCAAGTTTTTTTTTTTGTAATTCTGAAGACCTTGATTACCTGATTCAGGTGTGTTTTTAATTGGAGTAGGAGCTAAACTCTGCAGGACAGTGACCTTCCAAGAGCAAGATTGGACTACCCCTGGTATATGTTAGAGGGAATGTTTTAAGAGCTGAGAAAGAAACTGACTGAAGAAGGTTAGAGACCAGACACATCCTTGCTGAAAGTAAGGTAGATGTTAAAGTTATTTGATGAGCTGAGCTTGGGGGATCAAAAACCTTGGTCAGATTTGTGGGGTACAAGGTTTTATGCTGCTCCCAGCATTTCTCCTGGAGTTGGTGATGCTATATATTGCCCATCTTTCAAAACGTTTTAGCCTGTCATTTAGGGGAATACATTGTGAACTTTTTTGAAGATATTCTTTGCAGATAGTTTGCAGACACTTGAAAGCAGGGATGGATAAGTCCGGTCTACGAGGGTCACCTCATTCTGCAGAGTTTAGTTTAATCCCTAATCAAATAAACTTGTCTGTAAAATGTTTGTAATCCTGAAAACGTTGGTTTGATTTATGAGGTGTGTTTGATTAGGTATGAAGCTAAACTCTGCAGGACAGCACCCCTTTAAGACTCTTATGAAATGCACATATTTTTATCATACAGTATAACAAGAGAGCGGTAATGCCAATAAATAGCCAATGGCTCAATTAGTATCTTAGTTGGAGTAATTCATTTCTTTGAGAACCGAATTCATTTGATTACTTTTGGAGGTGTGTGTAAGGCATCTTATAGGTACATTTTCATAGTTCTTCTTAAGACACATTCTGATGTAGGGCATCCTTACGCCATTTAATAAGTTATTAGTTTTTTCTGAATCTTACATGTTGAGGATGTTCAGCATTACTGGAAAAACAGTGTTATGAAAATTGAGAGAGAACAGACTTAAGGAAGCGGTGTCTGACAATCCTCATGTTTAGCTGTTGCCTCTTTGCTGTTGATTGAGTGTGTCTCAATGGGAACTTGTGGTTGGATCTGGCTCAGAAGTATGACTTGGTCATGCAGAGATTGTAGAAAGAGATTAGCTCTAGTCACAGTGGTTACAGATGCTGAAATAGTTGGAGGACTAACATCTCCTTCTCTTGTGCTGTACTTGCTTGATGGACCCTGCAGATAGATTCCCTTATATTTGTCCATCAAAGTCAGGACTCCAAACTAACATATGAGAGATACAGGTGCCACCAAATTCTACAAAATGGTAGCACTGACACCTGATTTGCTAGAACTGGCGGAGGGAACAGAAACTAATAATATAGTACATTATTTGTCTCATGGACAGTAAAGCACAGAGTTTGAGTTGGGATTAAGATGTAAATTTACTTAACAACTGTAACATCTGTAAGGAGGTTAAAAACCGTATGTGTACGTGCAATTTGTATAGGGAAAATTTAAGTATGCTGGACCATATTCTGTAATATTCTATACCACATTTCTGCCAAAAATGCCATGGTTACAGTTAGTGTTACTACAATAAATCTGTGACAAATGTTGGTAATTTGTTGATTGAAAAGCCTTCTAACTAGATCAGGGGTGGCGAACGTCGGTCCTGGAGAGCCGCAGCCCTGCAGAGTTTTGCTTCAACCCTAATCAAACACACCTGAACAAGCTAATCAAGGCCTGAAGGGTTACTAGGAAGCTACAGGCAGGTGGGTTTTTATTAGGGTTGGAGCTGAACTCTGCAGGACTGCGGCTCTCCAGGACCGGAGTTCGCCACCCCTGATATAGCCTATTCATTTGTTGCCGTTTTTGAAAACTGATGCTTTTGATTGTTAGCACCGCACATATCCAGCTACATATCAATGGGTTTTCAGAGACGATAGGTTTGTTCGGTAGCTCACTGAGTACGGATACGTACTTGAGAGGTGAGGAGCTCTGGTTCGAATCCCGTGTAACTACTGTTCAACAAAACAGTTCAAATTTGCATATAAGGAAGTTAAAATGGCACGGTTGCATCAAAAAATGTGTTTTATATCAGTTTTGTGTTTGTTAACACTATCGGGTAGGTTTAGGGTTGGGTTTGGTGTAGGGCATATTTCCAACACGATAGAGCATTAACTTTTAGCGACAGTCCCCGGATATTTGAATTCTGAATCGCCGCAATACGTACCTGAAGAAACTTAATAAAAACACAGCAATACATACCTATATCAATGTAATAAAAACGTGCCAGGGTTGACGTATTGAACCCGTGTTTTAGCGCCACTCAGTGGACATTTCTCTTTGAAACTGCGGCGAAACGTGCAGTAAGGTACCTAAAAACGGTGTTGCAGAAATGTACGCAGAGGTACGTATTTTTATGAGACTGGGTTGCCTGAACTAGATCATGCATGCCACAAAGTTTTTCCTGTTTTCAACATCAGTACTGTTTCATCTAGCTTTAAATCACCAAGACATCTGGATTTTGTAACAAGATAATTCTGTGCTGAATTAAAGTGCCTCTCACTGGATCGCGTGATCGAAAGGTACGACCATTTAGTCGCAGTTTGGAGCAATGCAATGTCACACCCATGTGTAATCAATCAGTGACTTCAATCACTTATTTTTTCTACACTTATACTTTTTTAATTATTAGACATTTATACTTGCAGCATTGGTCAGTTAAAGAACAACAATGCATTACAAAAAAAAAAAGCCTTGTTCATAACACTGAGTGCAATTCATCTAATTTGCAAATGAAGCACTTGCTTGTTAGCAGCTTATTATATTAGCACACCCTTATGCACTATTGAAACGATAAGTATGAACCATGGAAAATTGGGCACACAACAACGACATGAAAATGTTGCCTATTTCTTGAACCCTCCCCTCCTTCCTCCTCCTTCAAGAACAACAAACCATTTACTCATTCACACTTTCTCCTAGTATCAGACTTGAATCAAAGGTTGAAGAGTTCTCTTCTGCTTACATTTTGATTCAACTGTGCTAATGGTCCTGAGCAGTGGCCCAGTTTGCTGTTTGACAAGGTTGTCAACTGGTCAGGTCTTGCACTCCTCCCACTTGTCAGATCCTTTCAGCTAACATATCACCCCACCTATTTATTCCAGACAGATGCTGCTCTGACGTACGACGCAGTCCACATTGTGTCGGTTTCTTACCAGCATGCGCCGCAGATGACTGTCAACTCATTGCAGTGTCATCGCCACAAACCCTGGAGGTTCGGAGGACGCTTCATGAGTTTCATTAAAGAGGTAATGACAATCGCTCATGGCACTGCTGTCACAAACACTTCTGCTCTCCAGAGACAAGATAAGATATATAAGATATTGTTTAAATTACAGAGTATCAGCTTCTCTGCTGAACACTTGTCATTGATGCCTGTTTAAGCTCATTCCAAGTGGTTCTCTTTTTATTTTTGATTTAAACCGCATTCATTGTATACGGTGACCCCCAAAAAGTATCTGCACACTTTAGCGATGATTGCAAAAATTTCAACTGAATATTTGAATGAATATTTGAGGATTTTCAATACATTTCAATATTTAAATTTTCATTTTAAAGAAAGTTAGCACAAGCACACGTTTAAAGTTCCATAAAAAGTTTGGTATGATATCACACAATTTAAAGACAGAAAAAACATGCATAACAGTTGCTGAAATTAAATATATATTTATTGTATATCATATTTACTAAATTATATAATTAAAAATTGAATCAATATAAAAAAAGTAAGTTTAAAGATGGCAATTTGATTCTGTACTTTTTATAGTAGGCTATAGTAATAAAGATTTTAATTTTTTGATTTTTTTTTCAGGTAGCGCAAATTTCACACATAGCACACAGTGAATATGACATGAATGCGCCGTAGCAGCAAACTGTAGCCCAGCATAGTTCGAAATCAAAGTTTAAAGTTTGTCAATCACAGCATTTTTAGTGATAGCACAACTCTCCTGTCAGTGTACCATTTGCATGGTCCGACAGTTACACAGCGAGTGCACTCATGTTTATACAGCCTACAAATGCACATTTCAGATGATTTCATAGTTGAAGTTTGTAAGGTTAGTGAAATTAAATGTTTATTAGATATTCAAAGACTTGTTTAAAGGGGTCATATGATGCGATTTCAAGTTTTCCTTTCTCTTTGGAGCGTATCTGGCAAATGCAAAATCTGTGCGCTCAGTTCTCAACGCTGTCAAAATAAAAGTCCCACATGCTGTCAAAATATCAGCTAAACAGAAAAAAAGACTGGTCAATGATGATAATAATAATAATAATAATAATAATAATAATAATAATAATAATAAATGCCACTACTTTTTTATATTCAGGGTCCCTGGCCAGGCGTCCCTGAGTCTGTAAATATTGTAAATGTATGTAAGGCAATGCCATTGCTACATTTTTATGTTTCCAAATACTTTTTTTATTGTCTTTAAACAGTACACTATATATGTGTGGTACCTGTGGTATCTTTCTGTGAAATAAATAACACTCGTTCTGATGTTTTGTTATCAGTGTCATTCCTATACTTTTAATTTTGACCTAAATGTCCAAATACCTTTACCAATTAGTCATTAGTAAATACTTTTACTACTGATAAATACCGCATCATTATTCAGAGGCGATCTTTGGTTTTAATGGTGAATCTTACCTGATAAACGATCACCATTCACCATCCATTTTAATTGCCTCATTTACGTGCAGTAGATAAGTTGATTGCAGAAAGTTTGCATTCGTACTGTTCTGGCCCTGCACTACTAAACTCACAGTGTCCCACTTTCTCATCACCGTGTGCTTTGCACGCAAATGTGCTCGTCATAATCAGCTCTTATTTCAGCTCATAAGAGAGACTTTGATTGGGACTCATAATAGGCAGATTAGAGTTGTTGAACACAGCTCTGTGGAGCGGCGTGTATGAGAGAAGAGCAAAATGAGGGCCGTGGAGTTGGCGTGGAGAGCATTTTCTCTCTTTGGCATAGCAGAGAACACGAGTTCTTGTGAAATGTCCTCGCTCCTGAACAAGAACGGAGGTGTTTCATTTGGAAGAGGTTATGGAGAGAGCTGGAGATCAGTGTGTGTTGTTTACGCTTTTGCTATGCCTCCGTGCTTTGTTGCACAGTAGGAGGGATAAAATGATCAAAAGCTGCTTTCTTCCGCTAATGCTTGCCTGTTAAACAACTCACTTTTGTTTTGCATAGTCGATTGAGCCAGAAACATTCATGCTGCCAATATGTGTCATTGCAAAGGATTGTTTCTCCCCTCAAATAACCTTCTGATCTCTTAGTCTAGCATACTGAAACCTCTTGTACGTTGTCTCATTTGGTCACCATTGCTGTGCAAATAAAGAGCAATTTGTGTCTTACGTTTAATTACCTCCTAACAAGGAAGCAAATGAGGTGTTTAAACATAAGCATAAGTTAGTGGATCATAAAGCAAATTGGATTAGTGTACAAAGTACTTATCTTGTATATATATATACACACACACATATAAACGATTTTTGTAATTTTTTTATAAAATATATATTGGGAGATTTAAACACTTGACATCTGGCAACCGCAACCATGAAAGCATGTGAAGGTTTGTTACCAATGTATGACAATGCAATTGCCAAATTAAAATGAAACATTTTCAGGATAAATAACCAACTGCGTGAAAGAAAACATACTTGCTGTATTACATTTTTATTTGAGCAGAATATCTCAGTAAATATATCTAAACTCCAGCTTACATGTTTGCCTGTATTTTCAGCTCATCACATATTTTGTAGAGAGAGCTTATGCCAGGTTGAGAAGTTTAAGCAAACAAACAAACAAACTCAGATTTGGGGATTTAAGTGTATGACATCTGGCAACCCCAACCATGAAAGTTGCACTAAAAACCAACTACAAATATACTAAAAAATATCACCAGCTCAAATTAAGTAGCACGCACACATAAAAAGATTAAACCCCATAATTCTGTAGGGACATCTAATGCAATTCTCAGTAACATGTACATATTTATCTTAGTAGACCACAGATTTAACTTTTCTAGAAGTAGATATTCAGGAAAAAATTGGATATTAATCTGCATTTTAGATTGTAATAAGCAGGTTGAAAAATCTGTTCATTTTGAGAAGGCCAAGAAAGTCTCCTGTCGGCAATGTGAATAAATAATCGTGCCTTCCCCAATTAATTAATCACTTTTAATTAATTGAGTTAATTGCAGTCAATTTGCAATAATGGAACATCATCATATAAAGTGGCGTAGCATATCATCTGAAACGTGCATCACCTTGAATTTGCACAATCTGTAACTAATACATGTGTCAAGCCATATGCATATGTTAGGCTCTGCATCAGGTGAGCGGTGTTATCGGGTGATTTTTGCACCTGCGTGACTGAGATTTGTCGCTCTTGTGGCTTTATGAATATGAGAGCAGTTGTGGTGTTGCAGGAGGGGGCAGCGCCACACGTCCTCAGACAGAGATGGATACAGACAGCTATGAGGCCATTTGCAGGAATGATTTGTTGAGGAGTGACTGAACAATATGCAGGACTTCCTTTTTTCTCGCTGCAGGGGATTGTTTGTGCAAACTAGCTTAATTTGCCCAGATTCGCTGATATTAGAGGGAATATTCACAGTACAGCTATTTCAACTCCTCTGCTGTCTGCATTTTACTGTGTATATGTTTGCTGTGTGTTTGTATCTTAATTAATTGTAAGCGTGTTTTGTTTCTAATATCCCTTGAGGCAGATAGAACACTCCGGCTGAAATAGATTCATTGATTGATAATCAACTGGATTGGTCCCACTAGAGTTAAACAAATTAGCTTGCAAGATAATGTTTAGCAATATCTCGTGTTGAGCGTAGTGTTATGATATATTTGAATTGTTTGGTTAAGGTACAACCAATTTAATATACACTACTGGTCAAAAATTTGAATAATTAAGATTGTATAGACATTTTTTGACAGAAGCCTCTTATGCTTACCAAGGCTGCATTTATTTGATCATAAATACAGTAAAACAATAATATTCAGAAATATTATTACAGTTTAAAATATGTTTTCTATTTTAATATATTTAAAATATAATTTATTCCTGTGATGCAACACTGAATTTTCATTTTAATAATTGTATTATTATTATTTAAAAATACAAAAATGAAACAAATGTATTCAGCAGGTACACATTAAATAGATCAAAAGTGACAGCAAAGACATTCACAATGTTACAAAATAATTTTTTTTTTTTTTTATTATTATTTTTTATATACATTTTTTATACATTTATAAATGTTGTTATTTTAGAATGATTTCTGAAGGATCATACCACACCAAAGACTGAAGTAATGATGCTGACAATTCAGCTTTACCATCACAGGAATAAATTATGTTTGAAAATGTATTCAAATAGAAAATAATTAATTAATTAATTTATTTATTTATTTATTCGTTTGTTTCACAATATTACACAATATCAGCATAATACGGCTACATGAAAATGACACTTTGGATATACTATATGCAGATATAGTGTGTGTGTGTGTGTTTGTTTGTTTGTTTGTTTGTTTGTTTGTTTGTTTCAAATGACTCTCACAATATTCCGAATTAAATTGCTAAAGATACAAAGAAGAAAAAAGAAGAAATAATATTTAAAAACGTCAAATGTATTATTAAATACACACAGGACAGCATACCTGGAAATCTTAGATATTTTTGTTATTATTATTGTCAAAGGATGAACAGCTAGTTCTTTTAAGTACAACAACACAGCATTGTAAGAAATGTAAACACCTTTTGTCTTTCCATACTGGTTTAGTATAAACGTATTGATTTTTTAGAAGAATATACACAAAGGAATAAGGATGGTTAATTTGAAAGGCCAAAAACACTTTTTGCAAGAAAGCAAATTAACATAGCCTCAAACATTTGGTTATTAGCTTCTAGCCATGCAAGACTGAATTCACACATCATTGCAAAACTTTTCGACATGCAATTCATACCAGAGCACAAGTATGTGCGCCGACCTATTCACTATAATTCATAAATTTTTACAGTGCAAACAGATGTTTGTTTGTTTATCAATTTTAAAAATGAACTAACCAATGGCTTGTTTATAGTTGATGCTACATATTAAACTGGAATAGGATTATTTAATCACAATCAATCAATCAATCAATCAATAAAAAACACCATTACAATGTTATCAGATTGTAATTCATTCATACAGTTCTGCCTTTTCCTTTGTTCAACATTTTGTTTTTGCAAAATTGAATTGAAAAGCAATCTCCTTTGGTGGAATTGCCCTTCCTCTATGTTAATGTATTCAGAGTGTATGCAAGGGCCTAGCTACTCATGATCCCGAGTACAGACCTATTGGCATAAAAACAGAAGAGCCAATCAACTAATGCTTCTGGATGAGCTCAGCACAGTGCTGCTAATGCAGTCAGATGGGCTATTGCGATGTGGATGGGTCACACAGGTAAGTGAAACATGCTCTGACTACATGAATTTCATCTTTTCTAGGTGGGGAAGTGGAGTGCATCTGGGGGGCTGAACATCACAGAGGTCCCCAGGCAGAACGGCATGAACATCACTGACTCGCTTTCAAACCGCTCTCTGGTCATCACCACCATTCTGGTAAGGTCATTGAGATGTGTGTGTGTGAAGGAGAGCGCTCTTCTGTCTCCTGCTTTATCATTCTATGTCTAATTTACTCTTTCTTCAAATTTCACTTTCTTTTCTAGTGTGCTTTACCTTGTTTCAGGTCAGCATATGGGCTGCTTTTCAGTAATGAAATAAGTAATTCTCATTTCCTCTCACAGAAGTGCCAAATAGCTCTGTCCCTTTCAGTGTCTCAGTCCTTGAAATAAATCGACCTGGCTGAATCAACAACACAAGATGTCTTCCCCTGTTTGAAATCAAGTTTGAGCCTCAACCATCTCCCCTGACTGCTTTAGTAAGCAGAATAACAATTCTGAATTGGAGATAGTACCGACTCTCAACACATTTTGGCCATTTGAATTTGGAAATGAAACTAGAGTAGAGTTAATCATAATTAAATTATGTCATGACAACTCGCTGAGTTCATCATGGTAATATACATGGCAATGTTAATGTGGTTGGCCTTGGTGGAACAGATCTGCTACACTGCTGCTACTGCGGCAGAGAAAGTATCAAGAATTGCAACTGCTTATACATCCACAGATATGCTGCTGTGAGCATGTAAGAAATATTGCTGCTGCATATATAGCATATGAAACAACCTCAAACATAACATACATGAAATTACCGCGTATACAGGTGGAGCTGGGGAAGGTGGAGGGTTTCTAAAGTGTGCTGCAACTGCTACAGCAAGCACTAGCTGAGTGTTTGAATGTTGAGCAGCAAGCTCATTGGCTGCTGGTGTGAAAAGAAACCAGCTGACACCAGCAAATCAGCTGCACCATGTGAATAATGATGTGATTGTATCAGATTGAGTTAGAACCTATCGGCCTGCACCACCTAGAGTTTCATGACAGAACTTTGTATTAAAGGCAGGGTAGGTGATTTGGTTCACAAACATTTTTGTTATGCTGGTTGAAAGTCTCTTCACATCCCTATAGGCAATCACTAAGTTAAGTGGTCTAAATGTATTTATATTGTCTGTGGAAGGCATAGGACCATACAATTTTTGTCCAATCAAAATGTTCGGTCCGAAGATTAAGATAGGCTGCCCTGTCTGCCTGTCAAAATATGTATTTGCATACTTCTGCCCACCCTGTTTGTGCAGACATGATACGTCATCAGCACGTTCCAGCAAGAATGAAAGCGTTATTATTGTAATATTATGCGCTTTGTACTGTAATGTTTTCTCACCAGTGAATGAGACATGAGGTAATCTGACAGCGTTGCATTTGCTTTGCACAGTGATTATGCAGGGAGGGTGGGGATCTTACTTTCAAAGCTAGCTTGCTATTGCTAGCCTTTCCGAAATCGCCTACCCTACCGTTAATGTTTTTTTTCCCGTACAAATTTTGCCACATTTTTGCTTGTCTCTAGTCGGTTTAGACCCAGTTGCTACTACTTGCAATGTGTTTCACCAAACTACTCTCATAAAAGCAGGCCACATAGTAAAAAACTGTTTGCAGAGGATATCTGCATGCTTTAAAAACACAGCAGAATGGAACAAAGCACACATATCTCGAGATTCGAAATCTTATGGTGCAAAACGCTGAAGAAAAATAAAAGGTAACAGTGAAAAAATTGAGTATGCATGCACTGTTATACCTGATTTTTTTTTAAAAGTTAGATAAATAGTGTTTCAGTTTTTCTACTTCATCATTTCATGTTTAATTCAATGAGTTACTTTCCATTTCTTTGCAATTGAAATTTAGTGAAAATTGTTTCTACACCGCTATTTTTATTTTTATTTTTTTTATTTTTTTTGACTGCATAATTGCATATGCAAATTAAGCATAACTTACTGTTATTACTGGACTAAGGACATGCAACATATAAAAAGGGCATTGTAAAACTAAGTTCCACTGTTAATTTCAATTAAATTGATTAATCAATCTACATATGACGCAATTCTTTTGATTGAAAATTTTGACTGACATCCTTAAAAATAAGTAATAAACTTAAATGGCTAACCATTGCAAAAAAAAAAAAAAAAAATAATAATCAATGAATTCACTTATTGGATAATGCCACTGATCCACTCCAATTTGATTTCCCTCCATAGGATATTTTCAGAGATTTACTATAGACATGACCTTAACTTGTTACTGTTACAAGCAGATGCATGCTGGGTGAAATTCTGTTTTACCCAATGTCATTTGCCAGATAATAGCACAAATGACACATCTTAAAATAAATGTGTGCCCATTCAACACTGCATTCTCACAGATGCCCGGAGGGCTGCCTTTACAGATGTGGCAGGAATGTTTCAGGATTTTGTGGTACTGGCAACAGCCTCTGTGGACTTATTTTGGACAGGCAGATAAGTTATCAACAGGGATAAACACTGTCATTAAATTCGGAATGAACTGCAAGGCTATAATTATGTGTTAAGTTTTTGATAGGATATAATCAGTTATTTTCTATTGTACCAAGCAGTGGTCCTGGGTTTTGTTATCTAAAGATAGTAACCAAGTATTTATTAAAAGGGTCATATGTGATGCTGCTAAAAAGAACATTATTTTGTGTATTTGGTGTAATGAAATGTGTTAATGCGGTTTAAGGTTCAAAAAACATTATTTTCCACATACTGTACATTATTGTTTCTCCTCTATGACCCGCCTTTCTGAAACGCAAAGCTCATCATTCTGAAAAGCTAGGTGTGCTCTGATTGGCCAGCTATCCAGTGCATTGTGATTGGCCGAATACCTCAAGCGTGTGACGGAAATGTTACGCCCCTTACCATATTGTGATGCCTTGTCCGGCCGGAGCGACAAGACTCCGATGAAGGAGCGGTGAAAACGGTGAAAGCATATCCGGTGATCCACAGCACTAAGTTGATGTATTTCCTCAGCGACCAGCACGGATCAGCTCTAGGCATGACGAAGCGGATATCGTCCGCTTTTGGGAGGCCAACCAAAGTAGTTTCGCTTTCACAATGAAACACGACATGGCGGCGGTGGCAACAACAATACTACAGCGAGAATAAAAGTTACGCCTTCTTTCTTTGCATGAACATTTGGGCGGCGTTATGCAAATCTTCCCACAGCCTGACATAGATATGTGGGGGCGTGTTAGAACGAGCCGTTTTAGGTAGGCGTGGTTGACTCTTAACTTTTATAACGAATATCTCTTTGGATTTGAGACTTTAGTCTTTGCAACTTTACAGATCTTCTTTATGCACCAAGAGCTTGTAACACTCCAAAGAGAAAGGAAAAATTGAAATCGCATCATATGACCCCTTTAATATATATATATATATTTTTTTTTTAGCCATTAAACAGGGGTATTGAATAAGGGTCACTCGAAAAGCTGTTTTGAATACAAATAAATAATAACACATCACATGACACATAACAATTATGACAGATAGAAATTATGGTGTACCAACATCCAAAAGCTTCATTGACAACAACTTCCTTCAGAAATAATGCAAACCGGTGCTGGGACTGCCAAAGTCTAATTTGTGGACCTTAGAATATAATATGATCATATTATTGCATCAGCTGACAAATAAGAAGCTCAAGACATTTGTCTGATATCATTGCTCAAATTATAAAGGCATGTTTGCTTTGATTAAACAGCTTGTTTCATACTTCAGTCTGTGTAACTGATTCCTTTCTGTTATAGTTCATGCAGGAAAAGAGGGAGAAGGTATTGCAAAAAAAAAAAAAAGCCCCCAAAACTTAGGGAATTTTACAGATTGGGGGCTTAGAAAAGATGGTAACTTTTTTAGATTTTTTTTTTTTTTTTTGGCCACAAACTTTTTGATCAAGTTAATTGGACATCTTGTACAAAGTTTTGTTTTATTCTACGTCCATTCAATCCATGGCTCATGGTTTTATCTAAAGCAGGCTGACACCTAAAAAGACATCCATTTCAGTCTTAAAAATTCATAATATTTTATATTAAAAATATATAAATCACATGATTAGATCTGTTGCATGTCAACAATGTATGATACTTGCATGTATCTTATTTTTTCTTATATTGCATTTATTTTGGGACTGGGGCTAGTTTCTGTATAGGTACATATTATAGATACTTATATTATTAGATTATACAGTAGATGTTATTGACAGACAAACTAACCATTGCAAAACTATTTTGCTACTATTGAGGTGGGATAGTTTAGGGACATATCTGGTGCTATGGTTTAAGTGTGGATGACCTTCATAGGGGTAGGGTAATTACAGATGTAACTACAGAAATTAATTACAGGAAGGTATTTTTAAATATAAGTTTAAAAAAAACATGTATGTACCATTAAGTGCATTGTATCAAAATATTAATTTAAATTTAAGTACATAGTTGTTAGAGACACTTAATATAAAGTAGGTCTGTATTTGTGAAATGGGACTGTTTATGTAATTGACTCACAACTAATACTTAGTTACTGAGAGTGCTGACAAAGGCCTTTGGAAAATTCTCCTGTGTGACTATTAGTCCTGGTCCCTCAAATAAATAGTTTGTTTACAGTCTTTTCGGAGTGCACAGATCTCAGATCTTGACAGATCCCACTTGAAATGTTGTTCACAACACTCTAAAACATCTGTTATTATTAAGAAGTCGGGACAGGGCATACAATTGCAATGAAACTGATTCTCCAATTCAGTTCAAGGATGAACATGCATGACACGAGCGCTAGTCCTGTTTTCAGCTGCCAACTGAATATACTTTGGATTTTCTGTCCAGCTTGAATTGTGCCATTTTGTGTTGTCTTTTCTAGCTAAAATGGAAAATGCTGTCAGGGCTAGAAAGATGTCACAGAATGTTTGATGAAACACAGATAGTGAAGGTCACCTTGAGGGAGTTTACCGCAAGCAATAAATAGAGCAGTCCTGAAATAACTGTATAACTACTGGTGCTGACATAATGCTTCATTAAAACATCGTTATCTGTCTCCATAACGAAAGATGTCACAGGTCAAGGGATCTGATTTCTCAAGGACTAATCCATTGAATTTCCTCCTCAATAAGCCCTCAACATTAAGAAGAAGCCATTCTCACTGTCACTTGCTTTCAAATACCTCACAAATTATATGAACTGTACTTCTTTTTTGTTGCTAATGTAAGGAACGTTGTTCACCCAAGTGAGTCTTTTTTTATATAGCTGGTTCCCTCTTATTCCACATTCAATCCCTGCCTGGTTGGTTGATCCAGTAGGTCAGAAAGTGTGTATGCACAATATTAACAATTTGATGATAGGTGTACTGTTAGTCATGCTCATGCTCGATATCCATCATATGTTGATAGATCAGCATATGTGAATATACTGTAAAGGGCAATGTCTGTTGCTCCTATTGCTGCTTGGCAAAGCCTTGGAGGTCTTAAGACTGGTGTCCAAGGAATAATTCAATATATGTAAAGCCCTTTGTTGGCTTGGGGAATTCTTAGATGTCCAAGTACAATTTTACAGAAGAATCCCTGTTGCACCCACTCAGTTCAGTTTTAATGTCTGATTAAACTGTCCCACTAAACCATCTGTTAGTAGATGGGAAACTGAAGAAACTTGCACAAGCCCGTCACAAGCTGAGATACTTCCATGGTTCCATAATAACAGTATTTCAATGTTGTAATGGGGACTCATCCATAGATTAGGTGGAATAATTTGCAATTTTTTACAAGATATATTCTAGATGATTTTGGCAGCAGACCCATCAGATGCCTTTTCAGTGCACTTAAAGGGAATCTCAATCATATGTGGCATAAGAGGACTAGGTAGTGACTTCTGCAGTGTGGGAAGACAATTAACATCATCTCAGATGTTGTAGAACCTGGTTTGGGCCCAACAGCAAGAAGACAGAGAGATCTAGTATAGTTCCTACCTACCCAGGTTCATTGGAGATACGTGCCTCTACCTACATTTCTGTAAAACTAAAAAAAAAAAAAAAAACAAACACCTATACGTATGAATCGC
>NW_015666557.1:854030-880015 GCF_001515625.1 Sinocyclocheilus rhinocerous
CCCGGGTCCTCGGGTCTCGGGTCCTCCGTGTAGACCTCTAACCTATACGTATGAATCGCTGCAGTTTCCAGTTGAAATGAACACTAGAGGCAGTAAAACTTTTATTCCTTTCACAAAAATTATGATTTACAGGCCAGAGTTTCAAATAAAATAAGCACAATTCCTTGCACAATATTATGTTATGACCACAAAACAATTTTAAGATGCTGCAAGATTTGAAAATTGATACTTTTGAACATTAGCATCACAAACACAGCTTCATATGTATGGGTCTTCTAACTCAGTAGGTTTGCTCGGTAGCTCATACGATACAGCGTTGCACTTGTGAGGTGAAGCGCTCTGGTACGAATCCTGTGAAACTACGGTTTGACAAAACAGTTCAAATCTGCATAGAAAGAAGTTTCAATAGCATGGTTGCACCAGCAAATGTGTTTTTATAAGACTTTTGCATTTGCTAACACTATCGGGTATTTTTACGGTTGAGTTTGGTGTAGGGGGTTTGCTATTTTCCAACACGATGGAGCGTTAACATTTTAGTGACACTCCCTGGACATTTGAATTCTGAACCGACCACAATATGTACCTGAAGCAGCGTAATAGAAACACCACAACACGTGCCTGTACCAATGTAATAAAAATGTGGCCACGGTCACGTATTGAACATGCGTTTTAGCGCCACTCACTGGACATTTCACTTTTAAACTGCCGTGGAACATGCAATAGGGTACGTAATAACGGTGTTGCAGAAATGTCACCACAAGCACACATTTTCAGTGAGTCTGGTTGGTTCCTACACTGCGAAGCCACTTCTCAAGCCCTCTGCAATTGGGATTATTATAGCCAGGATTTAGGAAATAATTCCATGGATACAGATGATAGGAATGGTGCTAGAGCTGGTGATGACAGCTGTCTTGGCCATTGTGACTGCTTTTCCTGAAACTTTCTTTCCATCAATCCTTATATTGTGGATTGGGATATACATGTTAAGGATGTGTGGGTCATGGAAGATGGTCTATGTACAACATGCCAGCATGTTTTATTCGTAAAACTAACCAGGGTAACATAGGCGTATCACTGTGGCTCAGCACAACAGGACAGTGCTTCAGTTTTGAGAGCCCCTCAGGACCAATGTCTCTAGGATTGTGGCTGTGCTTTCTCTCTCTCCCGCATTCTGGCCAACATTTGAGTACCTCATGCCAGCTCTCCTGCATGAGCCAATCCCAGGAACATCTTGGGGTCTTTCATGTATAGCACAGCTTTCTTCATTGTGAGGGAATGCAGAAGGCAAGACAATATAATGACCTGTAGAGATTGTCATGGACCATCGGAGTAAAATAATGTCAAGGTGGGATGGTCGAGACATGGTAATGCATAATGTATTTTCACCGATGTTTCCTAAAGTAACCCAACAAATCTTGACATCTAATGCAGAGAAATTATTTGAAATATAATGCCATTTTATGTGATCGTTACACTAATTTATACTGTACTTAAACTGCAAAATAGAATAGCTTTACACTGGTTTGAGGAAATCTATCCCGATACTCAAATCATTTGGTGAGCCAACATTGCTATCTCAGGTCATTCAAACAAACAATCTGCAATTGTATTTGGTGCTGCTAGTGGCACTGAAATTGCTTGGTGCAGTTTTAACATAAGCTATGTAAAAAAACATTTTGTGACATGGGTTATGTAAAAAAAAAAAAGAATTTGTTTCCCATTGAAACTGAGCCAGTTGTCAGTTGGGATTACTTCTACTCAGTAAGGTGTGTGTGCAGAAAACTCAATGAGAAACCCTTAGCTCATTTGGAGATGCTTCTCAATGGATATTTTGTATTTGTACAGGAGGAGCCATATGTCATGCTTAAGAAGTCTGACAAGGCACTCGTCGGCAATGACCGCTTTGAAGGCTTCTGTATTGACCTGCTTAAGGAGTTGGCCAGCATTCTGGGTTTTTCCTTCGAGATCCACCTGGTGCCGGATGGAAAGTATGGGTTTCAAGATGATAAAGGCCAGTGGAATGGGATGATAAAGGAAATCATGGAACACGTAAGTATTCACATTGTACAGCATCATAGCGTTTAAGTAACGAAGACCACTAATGCTGTTTCTGCTGAGTCAGATTTACCAGTACCTGCATCTCTACTTATACCTTTCACTTTAATAAAGCCTTTCTGCTGGTTTTCTGATGTCTAAACAAAATGCCAAGATGACACAATAACGCAATTAACTGAACGTGTTGCTCATTCCAATACTGCTTCCTCTCACAAAAAAGCATGCTGCAAAGGTGACAGAACACACCTGGATTGCATTGACACACCACGAAGACACGGCGGCATGTGCTGCCACAGCGAATAGACGTTTAAACGCCTCTACCGAGTCAGCAGAACTAGACAATGCTGAAAGCCGATTCCCCTCAATATACCCCAAGCCCATTCTCTCAAGTCTCAGTGCTATCAGGCTGGAGGTGTAAGCCCTGTCACAGGAAAATGTGCTGCTGTGCTGGCTTCCCATCCCATCGCCCTTTTGCTGTCCTCACCCTCTGAGGTCACCAGAAGCCCGGGGCTGGAGAGCTGTAATAGCTTAAGTGGCATTTAGTGGAGGAAGTCATATGGTGGGAGTCAATGGCGAGGTGCTGGAAGGGTTGGGAGAGGTTACTTACTGCAGCGGCACTTAATGTCTCTTGTGCTTTGGCCAGATCTGGCCCGATTGCAGTCACCTTGAGGGGAACAAAGGGATTATGGCTGGAAGAGTCAAAAATGGAGATGGGGTATGTGTGTGTAAATGGCTGGGGATTATAAAGTATAAGAACTACATAACTCTCTCATCAAATTTAATGAAATGTAATAACGCATTAAATAATTGTCATTGCTCCTTGGAATTTGAGATACTGCAAGGTGCAAATTATGGAGGCTTGAGGCTATTTCAGACTTGAACCCCAACAAATGAAGTGGGGTGCAGGTTTAGGCATTAAAGGATATCTACACACATGAACCACAGTGTTGCACAATTAGGGAGACTGAGAAAATACTCCTTTTCTGTCCAGGTGTAGGACAAAAAAAAAAAAATATATATATATATATATACACATGCACAATATATATAGACCTATTGTTGTTACAATAAAAAATTGGAATATGTTGTATTGGTTACAGCAATTGTTCACATGTCATCAGTGGTTCAGGATCAAACCTGTTTGATGAAGCTGAACCTGAATGATGTTGACAACAGTTGCCATGACAACCTCAAGCATTCAGGTATAATATCTGCACACTGAAATTACAGTTCCAAAAATGTATTTACCAAACAGTGCAACATTTTGTGCCTGATGAAAACCTGACTGGTTGAAACATTGCACTGTTTGGTAAATCAATTTTGGAGTTGTAATTTAATCATGCAGACATTTTTATTTTCTTTGTTTAAAATACTGTTTTTCACCATATAATCTACTGATAATGATACATTAAATTTTTATTATTTTAACTTTTTTTTTATGCTGGAATACTAATGTCATACACTGTTCAAGTTTGTAGTCCGTAAGATTGTATTTAATTATATTTCAATAAAATTATATTAAAATATTAAGCAGCACAACCGATTTCAACTTACACCAAATCAGCATATTAGAATGATTTCTGAAAGATCATGTGACACTGAAGACACTAAAGTGTAATGATGCCTGGAAATTCAGCTTTGCTATCATAGGAGTAAATTAAATTTAAAATATATTCAAATATAATATATTATTTTATTTTAAATGGTAATGATATTTCACAATATTACTGTAGCCATGGTGAGCATGGTGAAACGTCTTTCAAAAACATTAAAAAAAAATCTATCTAAACTTTTGAATGGTAATTGATACATTAGTCTATTAACTTTAACAGCTTACTGTAAAACTTTATGAAACTTTTTGTATGTCAAATTATTCTATGCATTTGAGGTAAACCACATCATGAGCCAGTTTCGTATGCATGAGGTAATTATTCAGTCCAAACAGGGTTGTAGACGGGCCTGTGTTTTCCGGACTGTAGCCTCAAACCCTTTACTTCCTCACATAATTTGAGAGGAGATCTGTTGACGCACTGACACGGTCAGACCGAGTAGCCTAATGAGTGTAGAGCGGAGGTGAGACACACTATGGACATCCAGAATTTTTCATTAAAAAACAAAACAAAAACAACAACAAAAAAAACCAGCACAGAATTGACCTGAGGGAAGAAAAAAAAAACATGTCAAAACTGTGAATCCTCATATTCCGGGCAACCCCAGCTGAGTTCAGCAGAGTCAGGCAAACTGAGCAAACACTAGGTGATATATCTGCTAAATATGTGGTGCGCATTCGTTTAGTTAGTAAACTTAGTAAAAAGGAAAGGAGATGAGGATGAGGTTTGAAGAAAGCACAGTTTTTCCTAAGACACATTCCCCTAAACAATTAACACATTTCTCAAACCTATAATCATAAATTCAGAACAACAAAATCAGCTGAGCAATTTACAAAGTTTTTTTCTCACATGGAATGGTGAAATGCTGGTGAAGAGACTCTCAGAGCAGCTCTGGAGATGAAGTTTATATGCTCATGTCCTCATATAGTGAGACGGCAGATGCCGAAAAGACCATGAGTGTCACATGTTCTTCAGTATGTGTAGTAGACGAAACTGCACTGCTCATTCACACACAGACCTACAGAGCATGCAGACTTCATATTTATATAGCAGTCTTGCTGTTTAATGTTCACAGACACTCATCCATATCACAATTTGATTCATTGTGGATACCTACTTTTGATTTATTCAGGCGAAATTGACCAAATTCCGTGACATGGTGCAATATAAATTGTATTTCTATGAGTGCATTTTGTGATTATGTCCATGTTTGTGAAATCATAGTGCCCTGAAAAGACATGGTGAACTACATTAGCTTACTGTAGGTCTCATCAGAGACAAATATTCACCTTTATTTAACCTTCTTTTGGCACTTTTTGAAAGCCAATGTACTTGTATGTGGCTATTTTTATACATTGTGAGTTTCTGATTAGTGTGTGAACAATTCTGCATACTAGTGTTCACATAGCGATGACAGTGTTAACTGTGATGTGATGTTAACTGGATGCGATAATGTTGTGACTGTTTTAAATTGCTAGTGTTACATTCCATGTAAGCACATGCTGTGGTTTTGAAAGGATGTTTAATAGATTTATTTGTCTTTGTTTTGAAACTATCACTAAGAGTAAATTGATTGGTAAAACATTGCAATAAGTTTCCATTTGTTTAACATTAGTTAATTATCTTAGTTAACATTGAGATTAATGAATACATTAGAAGTATTTTTCATTTTTAGTTCATGTATCCCTTAATAATCATATAGTCACATTAGTCACACTTTATTTTAATGTCAAATTCTCACTATTAACTAATTATTTACTATGACTTTTGCATCAATAAACTCCTAATTTCTGCTTAATAGTAGCTAGTAAAGTAGTTGTTTAATTTAGGTATGGCATAAAATTAAATTATTTAAAATATAGTCATGCAGAATGAGGCATTAATATGTGCTTTATAAGTACTAATAGCCAATATGCTAGTAATGTACATGCTAGTTAAAAGTGAGAATTGGTCCATAAAATAAAGTATTACTGTTGTATTTTTATTAATTAACATTAACAAAGATGAATAAACACTGTAGCAAATGTATTGCTCATTGTTAGTCAATGTTGTTTAATGCATTACCTAATGTGACCTTATTGTGAGTTTTACCAATGAATCTGTAGTTGAAGAAGTCATCTTGTTTAGCTGGATTAATAATGACAATAATTAATAGGTTTTTCCCCAAATTTAGCTGTATAAAGCAATGTGTAACCAGTCTTCCAGAATAAACAAACAGAATGAAGACTGACTTACTATTTAGTGAAATTACTTCAGGGATAGACTAATTGAAGAAGAGAGAAACAAGACAATGCAATTCTTATAGTTCGCACCTTGAGAGCAGCAGCTTGTTTGAGAGATACAGACCCAATTTATTCCTGGCGTTAATCTGGTATCTGTTTGCGATGATTTGATTACAAGTGGACAGCACTAAATACAGGTGTAAAACATTTGTTAGCTCATTCCACAGTTGCAGGTAATACTTGTTTTTGCACTAGATCATCATTTATACACTAAAAAAGTGAATACAAATGGGCTCGGCAGTCGTTTATGAACATGCCAAATATAATAAACAAGCTCACTTATAATAGTTATCACAACCAAACTCTAGCTCTCAGCTTGTGATCTCATGGTGTGTTTAATCATTACTTTTCTGTAAATATCTCTCAGAAGAATTTGACCAGTTTTAGTTTCTCATCGAATGTTTTAAGCTTTGGGTTCAATGCGATGGATTTGAGTGTGTAGTATACTTGAGCCTTATCAGATGGCCTGCACAGTATCGAAGGTGCGGTGTGTATTTTTAGGAGCACTCATTTTGCGGCTGAGTGCCCCTCTTGCTGCTGTCTATATAGATAAGCTGATCTGGAATCAGCAGACCTGAAAAGCAAACTAAGAAACAAGCTCTGGGACCTGACCTCGGCCTGCCACATGAGGCTGAGCTAGATAGAGTGTTTTCATGAGAGTAAACTCAAAGCCTTATCTCTGAAGACGGATTTATGGACTCTGTGATTTCTCAACCGATTCTCCCCAAATGTTGCAGCTTGAGCCTTTCATGAAAACAATTTAAGACTTGAGCGCAGAAGGAACTTTTTTTTAATGGAATGAGATTTCTGAAGTTATTTCCATGAACTTAGAATGGCTTTTCCAATTGCCTCGCCATTCGTACGTCAACATAAGCTACAGGAAACATGGGCTATTTTCAGTTATAGACTAGAACCCAGTTGCTCGAGAGCCGTTGTTGTGAGTGCACGGGAAACTGAGAGGCTGTTATTAATGGCTCTTGTCAAAGTTATTTATCAGCTCAATTTATTTTCATCAGTATTTTTTATTAGCTCTTACAGAATTTTCATTATTTTGGTATTGTTCTTTACACGATGAGTGTGTGTTATTGCTTACCATGACATGCACGTGTAGGGTCATCCATCGAGGGCTCGTAGATTTAAAGAAGACAACAAGCAACAACGGATTAGTACAGGGTTGTTTTCGGCTGATAAAGTGCCATTAAATCATAGGGTGATACATTTTTACTGTCACCCTGCGTGTTCACATAAATCATGGTTTCATAACTGAATTATCAAACGCCTTTGCCCTAGTACATCTATTTAACGGCATGTGCTTGTGTAGGTTTATCAAAACAAGTCAGACTTATTTGTCTTTGTAGTTCACCAAGCCCCTTGAAATGAAGTATAATCAGATATATGAGAGAAATAACAATAAAAACCCAACTTTCACAAAACAAAATCTAAATTTTAGTGATAGGCATCCCACTGCCAAAAATAACTAGGTCTCATTCACTAATAATTGCATGAATTATTTGTATTTATATGCACAGGAGAACTTCACACACACACACACACACACACAAAAAACATCCGCCTACCATCACATATACAGCTTCATATGTATGGATTTTCTAGTGCAGTTGTCTAGTGTGATACATCGTTGCACTTGTGAGGTGAAGCACTCTGGTTTGAATCCTGTGAAATGTCTCTGGTTACGCATGCAACCATGGTTCCCCAAGAGGGAACGAGACGCTGCGTCCTCTAGCGGACACTTGAAGGACTGCCGCCAGCAGGACCAGTGTCTGAAGCACGTGTGAAACAACTACAATCCTATTGGCCCACGTAGCCTGTGATGTCACAGGTTGAACACATCACCAACTTAGTTGTCTAAAGGAGATGTGAAATAGGCAGCCCGGAGCCCTGGCGAGGTGACGCAGTGTCTCATTCCCTCTCGGGGAACCATGGTTACATGCGTAACCCAAGACATTCCCCTTTTAGGGAACTTGCGCTGCATCCTCTAGCGGACACTTGGGGAATGAAATGCCAACTATGCCATGCTGCACCGCATGCCTGTCCATCTGGTGAGAGAGCACCAAGGAAGTGACAGACATACGCCTAACCTTTCTTCAGGAAAGAGCCAAGCCACTGATGCCATTGGTTGCTCACAGAAATGGAGAACCCAGTTTCAGATGAAAGAAGGACATCCACACCAAGCTAAGAACACCGCTATCCTCAGATAGCTATGTTATGTGAGCAACACCTTAGCCTGATAATAAAAGGACCCTAGCACAGTCTAGATAGGGGCTCCAGGGGACCACTTCTTAAAAACCCTTGTAAGGGGAGTAGTCATCGGGGTAGAAAACAGCTATCCTCAGAGAGCTATGCTCCAAAGGCCTGATATAGCGCCATAACTGAAGTTTGTTAAGACCACAGAGAGTTTGCTATCTAATTAAAACCTAAACAGGGGAGACAGCACAGTCTAGGCAAGGGGCTCAAGGAGACCACTTCTTAAATACCCTAATAAGGGGAGTAGTAGCCGAGCTGGAACACAGCTATCCTCGAATAGCAGTTTCCTCAGGCAAGGCTGAATATTGCCCAGAGCCCGAGGCGTGGCAAGGGGACACAGTGTCTCATTCCCTTGGCCACGTGCACAACCTGAGATGTTCCCTTTCAATGGAACTTGCACTGCATCCCCTAGAGGACACTTTGGGGAATGAAAAAAACCACTACGCCATGCCATGGTCCATGGTCCATGCCTGTCAACCCGGTGTGAGAGCACCAAGGAGTAGATGAACATGCACCTACTCAGCACCACCAATGACACACTGGGCATAACATAACTTGGGGGGGAATGAGCAAACCCAACTAAACTAATAGAAAGGAGGGACATCCCAACCAGCCAAGCTGGAAACACAGCTGTCCTCAAACAGCTATGTTTCGAAAAACAAAGGGCCATCTACATGAAGCCCTAATACAGGGGAGACAGCCCAAAGCATGAGAAATAGAGAAACTGCCTGCTTGAAAAATACACTGAAAATAGGGGGAGATAGCGTAGCATAATAGAAACAAACCTAAGTGGGACTGTCTACTTAAAAACCCTATACAAAGGTGAGGAAGCCCAGCCCTGCTACCTGAAATATTTGTCAGGATGCTAAAATAACTTGGGAAGAAGGGGGAGCCCAATCACACTGTACAAAAAGGAGGGACATCCCATCTGGCCAAGCTTTAAATATAACTGTCCTCAAACAGCTATATTTCTAAAAGCAATGAGCCACTTGAAACCCTAAGACAGGGGAGACAGCTTAAAGCATGGAAGGACTCAGTGCCTACTTGAGAGGGCTTGTGTCAAGAGGAAGCCAACCTGGCCATAGAAGCCAGGCTAGAACACAGCTGCCCTCAGACCACTATATTCCAGAGCAAAGTAAGTTTGAGCTGAAGCACAACTATCCACAGACAGCTACACTCTGAGCAGGGGCTGTCCAACCTTACTACCCAGTCTGAGAAAATGCTCAGGTGGGGGAGTGAGGTATCATCTTCTGCACTCAACTCCCGAAATGGGGAGGAGCAGGAGAGTGCTAGCTCACTAGCCCTGTCTATGATCCTCAGATCATGACGGGCCAGACCCCTCAGAGGTAAAGAAGACCTAAACTGGCTAATATGAACCTCCTGAAAGCCGCTGAACATGCCCACGCCTTCCTGAACTCAAAGACTACCACCTTGACGGATATGTTAAAGGAGCCCAGAAGGCCAATCTAGCTACAGATGCAACATCATGGCCACCAACGCTCTCAAGCATTGGCAGCAGAAAACTGAGTGAGGCGTGGCACAACAGCTGTCTCAGGGGACACCCCCAAACCAAACTAGGTCACTAAAACACCCTGGAAGAGAAAGCTCGCAAACATCTCTCCACAGAGCATCTGAATATATCCACACCCAGCAAGACTCTACACACACAATAATATGGATATTAGAGAGGCACAGCTGGATATAGCTCCGCCCATGATCTCGCAAGATCGGGGCTAAAATGACTCAGTGCTCACACTTCATTGTCATAACAACACAAACACTATCCACGGCATCAGGCAACCCATTTAGAGCGGGTATGCGGATCCCGCAGATCAAAGCAATCAACGCTCTCTTTGTCCTGCATCCCTCGGGAATAAGAACAAGCGCGAGCGGAGCCTTGACATTGTGACTCATCACAATGAGCGCGCATCACTGAACACATGTGCTCCTCACCGAGACAATAACGCAAAAGTCAAAATATGCCCTCAAGTGTTAGAATCCAAACACGGAGGCATACATTCCCTAAAGCGCTGCTTCATTCACCAGGATAATGCTTCACACACGCTGAACAAACAGTCGGCTCCTGAAGACAACAAAAGTTGGTGACGTGTTCTACAGTTACCTTCTTATACTACCGAGCGCCCGCCTGTGACGTCATAGGCTATGTGGGCCAATAGGATTGGAGTTGTTTCACACATGCTTCAGACATCGGTCCTGCTGGCGACAGTCCCCCAAGTGTCCGCTAGAGGACGCAGCGCAAGTTCCCTAGAAGGGGAACTACGGTTCGACAAAGCAGCTCAATCCCGCATATAAGGATGTTAAAATAGCACATCAGCAAATGTGTTTTTATATCACTTTTGCATTTGTTAACATTATCAGGTGGGTTTAGGGTCGGGTTTGGTGTAGGGGGTATGTTATTTTCCAACACGATAGAACATAAACCTTTCATTGACTCTCCCCGGACACTTGAATTCTGAACCGCCGTAATACGTGCCTGTACCAATCTAATAAAAACGTGGTCACAGTCACATATTGAACGTGTGTTTTAGCGCTACTCACTGGACATTTCTCTTTGAAACTACAGCAAAACATGCATTAAGGTACGTAAAAACAGTGTTGCAGAAACATCGCCACAAGCACGTATTTCCAATGAGCCTGGGTTGTTAATTTCAAATAACAAAAAAAAAAAGCTTTTGGTTTTAGTTTTAGTTAACAATAATAACCCTAATTCTAAATAAGTGACCATGTTTCCAAGGTTAGTCATTTGCATTTTCATACAAGGACATTTCCTTTGTAACCTTTCATTAAATAAATGTTCTATAAGCAACATTGTACAAGACAATTAAATAAATGTATCATGTTGTTTTAAAGACGTTAAGATATTGTTTATATTTACTGTATTACTGATTACAGCAAATATTTTTCACAATGCAAACATGCATTGCTATATAGTAATCAGCAAAACATTTATCAACAATAAGTTGCTGATAAATAATATAAGATATATTAAATATATGTTTTCTTTTCGACCTTTCTGTGTTGCACGAAAATTGAAAAAGTGTTATGAGTGCTGCAATGACAGTGACAGATTTCTGGGAGATTATGGATCACTCATGGGAGTTAGATAGGAACTGCTTTCCAGGAGACTCATGGAATATATGATGTCAAAGTAAAGACAAGAGCAAATAGTTTTTATTTATTTATTTATTTATTTGTTTTTTTTTTTTTTCTATGGAGAGAAGCTGCAATGCTAAAGTAAAAAAAAGTGCTTCTTAAATACTCAACTGGATATTAATTAAAGTCATAAGGACTGTTGTGTCAAGTAGGACAGTTTATTTTTCACCTCTTTTCCATAAGTGGCCACAAATCCCACTCCAAAGCTAAAGGTCACGGTGGTAAAGGCGTTAAATGATGCAACAGGCTTATTATACTTGATTTAGCTATAATTGATGATCTCATTAATCATCCAGCCATGCCAGTGTTAATGGCTGCCTTAGCACGTCATTTCTTCCTGTTATAGTAATTAATCTTTGCTCCGGTGGATAAGCCGGAAGGTTATGTACCAGCACTGGCTCATTGTCTCACTGTACTAACTTTGACTTGGACTATGTAGGGCCTTTTAATACATTTCACAGTCCTGAGCACTTTGCCGAGCTTAATCATTCTCATTACGACCTGACAAGCAAAGGCAAAGTCCTTAAAGGATTATCACAGATGATATTGACATGTCCATTGTCCATGAGCGAAAATTTACATTGTATCTCAAATCTGGCTCTGGCTTTGGTGTAATTACCTTTCACTAATGCAAATTGATTTGTTTTTATAAAATCGTAGTACCGGCTCAAAAAAACTGATCGGATGGGCCATGTTCTAAACTTTTGTAAAACAGCTAGTATATGTTCTCAATCATCATTATACTGCATCGCATTATATGTTTTGCCACCACAATAAAAAAACTACAGTTTTAATCATAAAACTAAGCATTTAAATATCATGTTACTAAGATATGGAAGATATGTATGTGCATTTTATTTAGCCCTTGTGCGTCAATTTAATCATTAGAGAATAAACATTTTCAGGACAAAAAAGTTATTTATTTATTTATTTGTATATAATAATAACAACAACAACAATACTACTACTACTACTACTACTAATAATAATAATAATACTATTATTGTTGTTATTTTCTTTTTCTTTTGGATATATAAATTTCAACAGCAGCACCAAATTGTGTATTTTTGCTCAGTTTGGATTTCTGAATAAAAATTTTTTTTATTTTTTTTTACTCCATATTTTCCTATATCATACTACCTGATGAATCAAATATGATACTCAACAAAAGACATATGCAAACTTTTTTAACCACTAAATTAGCTGGCGAAGTTGGCAACCAAGAAAGTCTTGCTGGTTAATCCAGTTAAGAAGCTTGGCTGAAGAGCCATCATCTAAAACACATCATGGTGACCAGTATGCTAGTGTTTTCAGCAGGGATTTCCTTGCCCTGCAGGCCAGATCCATAGTCTTGAATGGTTACTGTGGATGTCCGAGAAAACAAAAGAAAAAACGGTGTGTTGTTAATCTAAATATTTAATGAGAGGTACCCAACCTGTAGACACACTGGAGTTTTCTTTCTCTTGGTTTGTCCTCTTTTCCCCTGGTTAGCCACATG
Source organism: Sinocyclocheilus rhinocerous (assembly GCF_001515625.1). NCBI lineage: Eukaryota > Metazoa > Chordata > Actinopteri > Cypriniformes > Cyprinidae > Sinocyclocheilus > Sinocyclocheilus rhinocerous. The sequence goes on from NW_015666557.1 coordinate 866,915, forward strand.
CTGTACTATACAGGCACTCAGGTCTGTCAATCAGAACTGTGGCTCTTTTCATAACCACTGTCCAAAAGAAAGAGGCCAAAGCCCAGGCTGCAGGAAAGACAGAACAATACAAAGAAAGGCAATACAGTTCACCGTCCAACCACCAGGACATGTCACAGCAATGAAATGTCACAGAAAGCCAAGAAAATGTAACAGCAGTCTTCTTGTGAGAGGAAGAAAGGACATCACGTGAAAATGCTTCAGTCCATGATGGTTGGCTTGCAGTATTTTGTAAGACCATAGTCTGAACCCCTTCGCAAGTTTCATCATGTTAGGGGGAAGGATGCAGTGAAGCGTGCACCAAGCAGCTGGTTTCATTAACCTCCTGTCAAACCCTGGAGAGAAGGAAGCAGGGTAAGGCGATGTAAATGGTGACCTTCTAAATATGCAGCCAGATATCAGCAAGTGAACGCCTCCCTGCTCTTGCGATTCAAAGAGAGGGAGGGAATGTAATAGCAGACAGCGAGGAAACTAGGCCACTTGTTTCAACAGTTGAGTCACCTTGGCAGTACTGACTTTGAGCCTCTGGGGTGTGAATTTGCCCATGTTATGGAGTGTGATAGGATGGTTCGTATGCTGCCATATCTATACTTCTCTCAAGAGAGACCTTTTTATATTATTTCAGGTAACAATTATATTATAATGATGTATGTGTAACAATTGCTCTGTTTCGTCATATAGTTATTCAGCCTGTGATTGCTCCAACATCAGTACAGAACCTAGATACCTCCTTTAAAAAACAAACAATGGATTTTCAAACTATTTTTTTTTTTTGAAGCACGCCAACTGTGCCAACCTGAAACTGAAATGGTCTCTATTTACTTTCTTAATACACATTCTGAGTCTGATTTTGTTTCATATGTTATTGGAAATTCAAATTATTGGGGACAAAAAGTTGTATTTGTTGCGTTTCAGAACAAAAGTAGTCTTCCACAAACTGACTACAAACTTGTATGTGTGCTTGTATATTATTATTATTTGGCAAAACTCCAAAAATACAATTCACTGAAGTTTCCAGTAAAAAATAAACACTAGAGTCAACAAAACAACATATTTTATTTATTTTCAAATAAATTATGGTTACATTCGTAGATTATAAATTAATAAATGCTTTTTGCAAAGTTCCTTGCACAACACTATATTATGACCTCAAAACACTTTTCCCATTGTGCATGATTAGAAAACGAATACATTTGCATGTCTGCATTACGTAACCAGCTCCAAATGTAAGGCTTTTCTGACATAGAAAACTTGCTCGGTAGCCCACCTGGTACTGCATTGTACACAAGACATGATAAAACAGCTCAAAGACTTGTAGAAGAAAGCTTAAATGTCATGGTTGCTTTGGCAAATTATTCTTTTTTTTTTTTGTCAGGTTTGCTTTTGTTAACACTATCGATTTGGTTTAGGATAGGGTTTAGTGTAGATGGTACGCAGTGTTGGGTAGTAACTGATTACATGTAATCTGGATTGCGTAATCAGATCCCACAAATTAAGTACTTGTAATTCGATTGCATTACATTTTAAAATCCTCATAATCCGATTAGTTACTTTTTATGGATTCCATGATTACTTATTATTCACACAATGGCAGCAAATTATTCATACAGTAATTTAAGTGCTATTAATGCATTTCGTGATGTTTATAACAAAGAATGGAATATACAAGTGGAATATATAGTATTTTCTTTCTCTCGCTTTCTTTTTTTTTGGTACACAATAATCCCATTGAAGTCTTTGTGAGAGTAATCAAAAAGTAATCAAAAAGTAGTCAGACTTCATTACCTAAAATGTGTAATCCAGATTATGTAACTAATTTATGCTATGTTATTGTCATGCAATTTGTAATAAGTAATGTACTACAGTTTATAATCTACATAGCACTGATGGTATGTTATTTTCAAATGTGATAGAGCATTAATCTCCATTGTGGCGACTCACTGATCATGTTATTTCCAAACTGACGTGATATGTAAAACAACCAAAATAATACAACATTGCCAATATTCATGTTAATGTGTTTTTGATAAAACTGAACTTACTTTTAGCGGGACTGACTTTCACTTTGAAGGTGTCATGAAACATGCAGGGAGCAAAGCCTGTGGTGAAATCTCACCACAGGCACATTTTTAATACATGGGTTGACGATTTCATTTCTGATGAATAGCCAGGTTCTACCTAACATATCTTTATTGTTAAATATCTTGTTTAATTAAAAAATGTGTTGCATTAGGGAAGTAAAATGGTTTGCCAGTGTGGTTTCATGTTGATTTTTTTGTTGAATATTATGGACTAGACTGTCTTTGTTCAATGTTTCTGAACACTTCTTCGATCCTAATTTTGGTTTCCTGTCCTCTAGAGGGCTGACCTTGCTGTGGCTCCTCTCACAATCACCTTTATGCGGGAGAAAGCGATTGACTTTTCCAAACCTTTCTTGAACACTGGCATCAGCATCCTGTACCGTAGACCGAACAGCACCAACTCTGGTTTCTTCTCCTTCCTGAACCCCATGACCCCTGATATCTGGGTCTACATCCTGTTGGCCTACCTGGGAGTCAGCTGTGTACTCTTCGTCATCGCTAGGTGAGCAACAACCAATTGTTCCTGTGGCTTTTGCTCCTGGGACTATTAACCTTCATGGTACCTTCCGATATTTGCCTTGAATTCACTCAGTAAAGCATCAAAGGGCAAACAGTAATGTGTTATTAGTAGTGTTTGCTAAGGCTAAGAGACCAAACCATACCTAGGGACTAGAATATCTAAGAGACTTGCTGGTAGAATTGTTGTGGCCATTACAAAAAAAAAGAAGGAAGAAAAAAACTCTTAACAACCACCCAGAAAGATGTAGCAACTGAATACCACACATACACTTTAGGTGCACAATACACATGAAAACAATATTCAGAACATCTTAAAAACGGCATAGCATCATCATAACAACCAAAAACCGCATCCTTACATAATGACAGCAAATTTTACACAGGTAAGCATCACTCACAATTTTATCAGAAAATGTAAAAATCTAAGTCCATTTTCAAATGATCTGATGTCCAAGTGGTCATTTTCATACCTTTAAAAGTCATTGCCAAAAATGGCTCAGAAAAAAAAAAAAATAATAATAATTTGAACATGAGAAAAGCTGTAGCATCAATTGTTTGCAGATGGCTCTTGGTTTACTATTTTATTATTGAGATTCATACATCTGTATGTAGCTCGTAGAAATGTTTTCACTATACAGTATATTAAAATATTGACTATTTACATATATGTGTATATATATATATATATATATATATATATATATATATATTTTAAGCAGCTAAGCTCAACCCTACCCTTAACTACGTCTTAACAACATTAAACATGTAACAGACAGATAAAAGCATAAGCGTCACAATAATTTATTCTACAAAATGACAAAAAAAGCACTATTGAAGTATTTGAGTGTTGTGGCAGACGGTGACTGTGATCAAATTTTAGGTCCGCCACAAATAAATCTCTCGCCTTTGAAGACTTGGAATGTAGCTGTAGAATGTTGTTTGAATATACTTCTATAATTCTACGTTTTTTAATCATTATTATTATTTTGAATGAATTATTGTGACTCTACTCTTCTTGTGCCTGTTACATCATATTATGTTAAAATACATTCAAACTGAAAATCAAACCCCAACATATCATAAGGGCTACCCAAAATTATAACATATAATTTCATTGTAGTGAAAGTCCCATGCCCTTAACATTTACTCATTGAACGCAGTTGGCTTACTGTTCGCATTGGTAAGATTGGATGCGTGTATAGTTGCATGCATACAAGCTGCAGTACTGGACGTTGTGGGAGTGAAAACAGGTTGCCACTGATCAAACTGACATTAAAATATCACACAATTTGTAATCCATTCAGTCATATAAAGACTGCTTTCAAAACAAGTTTTTATTTTCCGTTATATTATTGCATTCATTTAAACTGTTTTGAAGTGGCACAGGTAGCACATTAAACTTTTTATTTTATTTTTTTAAACCGAGGGATAAGTGGACTTTAGAGTTGGAAGATTGCTTTTTGAGAGAGGCCATTTTGTCCATTATTTTTTCTGAGACCTGAAGCCTTTTAGACTGAGGTGCGATGCCATTTCATCAAATAACTGAGTTCTGAGAATGTCCAAAATGTACACCATACATACACCATTTTTCTTTAAAATGGTTACTTAAATTACATAATTTAAGGGAGAAATTGAGAATCAGTTGAATGAGGAATCGCTCATCACAGTACTACTCTTGACCTGGAAATATATTTTTAAAGTTTCAAAAGAATGGGCAGGAAGTACAAACGGAGACTTCAGCTCTCATGCACCAGTAAGTGTGTAATAACAGATGTCCTTTCCACCATCTTACTGGTCTTATCTTTTCAAAGACCAGAACATATCCAGCTTTCAATTTTCCAGGAGTTAGGGCTTCATGGTTTTCAATGCTTGGAGTGCAAAAAAGAAGATGCATAGGCTTATTTTTTAATATCAATCACAAACTATATGTCGGTGTGTACTTGAATCGGAGAGAATAAAAAAAACAGGTTACATGAAACTGGGGAACAGAATAGGCATTTTGGCATTTTTTTTTAATATTTATTAGTATTTTTTATTTTTTTTTATAAACAGTGTTGGGTGTAATGCTTTAGTAAGTAAGTAATTACTATAATTTAATTACTATTCGCTTAAAAAGTAAAGTAAGGGATTACACTTATTTTTTTCTGTAATTTAATTACAGATGCTTCTGAAGTAATTGCATTTAATATTGTATAGAACAATTCTATATAAAACAATAGTGGATTTAACATCAAAATTTAACAATGTTAAAATGAATGTTTTTAGCTTAACCTTCTCCCTTTAAAGGCAGAGTAAGTGATTTCTGGTAGCCAATGTTGATATTTGAAATCACCAAAACAAACACGCCCCTACCCCAAAAGGGTATTGCCCCTATTTTGATAGCTCTGCCCCACTCATACGTACACAACCCAGGCAACGTTTAGTTCTGTGAAACAAAGCAAAACCAATGTTACACCGTGTCTACCCATCTCTATCTTTCTGTCGCTCGGCTCGGCTAATGTCCGTCCCATGCACTGAAAGCTCTCTCCTCCACATCACGAGTAGACACGCCCCTTATTGCTGATTGGCTACAAGTTTGTTTTGCTATTCGACCCGAATCAGTTTTCTAAAGTGTTTTTGAAAAATCACATACCCTGCCTTTAAAGGTGCTGCATGTAGGATTGACACCGAGTGGTTGAACTAGGTATTGCAGTCCAAATTCTAAATATTGGAGAGGGTAGCAGGTTGCCAGATTGACGACACCAACAAGAACGAGCGCACTTGACGATGAATGAAATAAAATACGCTGTGTTTCCCGCCAACTGGCAACCCGGGGTGCCGAAATACAATTGGGTAAACTGGCAGTGGGCGGGTTTCACAAACCAAAACAGAGACCGACATATCGGCCCGGAACGCACATTTTCAAAAGAGAATAACTGACTGTAGCATTGTTTTTCAGATAAACCATTATGTTAACTTAGCATGTTTCTTAAATATCTGCAAACATATTATCGTATTTTTATGCTTTAGTAGAGTCAAAAACTTACATACAGCACCTTTAAATATCTTAGTCAGTTCAATAATAATTTGTGCAATTTTATATTATTTATTTGAAATAATTAAAAGAACAGTTTCATGTCTATCCTTCTGTTGTTCAACTGGTCGAGGTTGATTTGATATTTAGAAAGTAATTAGTAATAAGCAATGCAATACGTTTTAGAGAGAGTAATTAGTACAGTATTCTAATTGCACTGTTGAAGATGTAATTTCTGGCTAGTAATTAATTACTTAACCCAACTAAACGACACAAATCATGTCAAACAGTTTCATGTGTGCCATTGGTTGAATAAACAGATGGCCCTGCCTCATCGGTCACGCCATTGGTTGAGTCAGTGTTGCTATAGAGATCTGGTTGGGCTGTTTTAACAAACAGAGCGATGTTTTCAAAAATGCACTCTTCAGGGAAATCAGCCTGACAAAAACGGTACATTTATTGATGTCTCTGTACAATAAGAATATGAGATATTATTTAACTTCGAAAATAAAAAAATAAAAAATATATATGCATGTCACCTTTTACATAAAGACATATTTATTAATGTATTTATTTTTAACCAGGCAGTGAGTAAAAACATGCACATCGACAAATGTAATCCTACAATGTGTCTTCTGCGAGTTTCCGGCTACGGTGTTTGTGCTCTGTTAACAAGTCCCTTGGCAATACCTGTGTCTCTCATCTTTTGAAGCAGCTGCTTTGAGACGTTCCTTGTACTGTAGATATTAAAGGACAGGTGTTATAAGGGACATTACAGGCATCTGCAGTTGCTGGGAGTGTCCAGAGTTAATTACGTTATAGTTTAACAAGCTGTTGAAAAGAGCCAAGATGTGCACTCTCGTCACAGTTACTTGCCTTGATTTCAGCAAAATACCCTGAAGTGGCCAATCTGTGATCCATTTCCCCAGGGTTATAAACTCATTTGGCACGATTGTAAAGTCTAGTCTAAAGTAAAGTGCTTTTCTAATACGGAGAGTTCATGATTAGAAATAAGAAGTCACGTTGTGCTTGTTACATAAGAGTGTGTATTAGCAAATCTCACAATATGAAACTTTTATAACATGCATTAATGACTACCATTGTGAAAAAGCAGTGCGCTTAATTGTATACCTTATAGTGTACTTCAAATCTAAGAAGTTTATTTAAAAAAAGAAAAAAAAAAGAAATGTACTTACCTAAATAAAACACTTTATGTACTTAAAGAAAGTACACTTTCATGATTGTTTATTTACATACTTTTAAAAAGTGCACTTTGCAATATCAAATTAAAAGATATTCCTTAAGTTTTAAATCATGTTTTAATAATCTTTTGTCAAGCTGTAATGAAGTACATTTACTTTGACTAACCGACTAAAGCACATGTGAAGTACTTGATTATAATTTTAACTGTAGTGTGTTATTTATATTTTAATTGTACTAAATTGCAACTCATTACAAATGTTTAATTACAAATATATTTAAATAAATGGCACGCAAGCTTCAATAAAAACTGCATTATTAAGTACATTTTACTATTAAGTATATTTTAGTTTATCACTTCAACCATATTTCAAAGATAATAGAAGAGATTATGATAGCACATAGAAATATGTACTTAAGTCCTACTCAAAAAAAAAAAAAAAAATTAAACTACACTCTAAAAAATGCTGGGTTGTTTCAACCCAACTTTACAAGCAACCAATTTGCTTTTCAACCAAAATTCAAGGTAATACTAAAAAGGAGTCAGATGAGATAATAAAATGGAGTCAGATTTCAGTTAAACCTAAATTGAATAACTCTGCGCGCTGAAAAGACCGAACACGCAAGTGACCTTCATCCACCACTGGATACCTTCCTTGGGCCATGTGTGTTGACCTTACAAAACAACCCAGCATTTTTTAGAGTGTATAATACATTTTCATTTAATTGTAAATAGCATGCACTTAAGTGCCGAAAACAACAAACTTTTTTTTTTTTCTGTAATATGTACTCTTCTTCACAGGGGAATATTTCTACATTTTCAGAAAATGTACCAGTAAATGGTTTTTGCACAATGTTTGGTTGATGTGTATGGTTGCTAAAGTGTTCTGAGCTACTATTAGCACAGTGCTGTGCAGTTACTAGGGTGCCGCTCAGTGATCTTTTTGGATGTTCTGAGTAGTTCTAGTATGAGTCAGAAGAGCCCTCTATGATATTATGGTCCCTAGATGTGGAACTTTCCACATTTGTAAAACCATTATTTTTGCAGTTCTGTTTGGTGTCGTTGGTAGTGCAAAACACTTCATCTTTAAATGTAGAGGTCGAGTTTGAGAACTCTCTCTTATTTTTTGCTACAGGTTCAGCCCGTACGAGTGGTATGATGCCCATCCGTGTAACCCAGGCTCCGATGTGGTAGAAAACAACTTCACCCTCCTCAACAGCTTCTGGTTTGGCGTGGGCTCCCTCATGCAGCAAGGTACAGTGCTTCTACTGCAAACTCAACGCGCTTTCCAAAGACGGCAAACAAGCCAAAGAAACTGACAACAGCGCGTTATGACTGTCTTCCACCCTTTACCTGTCAAAACCATGTTGAGTTCAGACTTTTCTGACAGGAGGAGGAAGTAGTCATCTTGCTTGTCAGTGAGGCGAAGATGAGGGGTGTCAAACATCTGTCATACACACTGTCAGGTTAGAGGGATAACAGCAGCGTTTGTTTCCTGATACTCAGCTGCCATCAGAGACCTTCACAATTGTGAGTTTGAGGTTGGGATGAAAGTCGACAGAAGACTGTCTCTATCGTAGCAAATGCACAGTGGGGCATCTCTGGGGTTCATCTCATCTCTGTTTGGCCAGATGTCCCGCCCTCTATATGTTGTTCTTCTTTATTGCTTGTCTCAATGCAGTGTTTCATTCATGCACCATAGCTGGCATACAGCTTCAGAGTAACACAAGGAGATCACCAAAAAAAAAAATTAATAGGCTTGTTTGAGTTGCCAGTGACTTTGCTTCGAATGTAGATGAGAGTAGGCAGTTACTGTCAGGGGAGGAGACAGAAAAGAGTAGTCAAACTGGGCAAGACCCACTTCTCGTAGACAGTTGACCAGCAGTCTACTCCAGCAAAAGCAGATGTCTGGACTCGGAATATTACAGCTGCCTTACGTCATGTCCCACAGCATTTTTAACCAAATTGAAACCTGCCGGTTATGAGTTCTGTGCAAAATTTGCTAATTTCAAACAGTCCTGATGTCAATATATAATATAGTAACACCTCAGACCATTTTGTGTTGGGCATGAAGAAATACATGAAGTACCGCTTTGACCGAATCAGTGAGTGAGTGAATCGTTGCACCATGTGCTAACCAGACGCGATGCTGTGCCATGACGTGAGAAAAGGTATCTTTTCCACGTTAATCAGAGTTTTTGTCCTAACCAGCTGAGAAGGAGATACGTGACATGCGACAAGCAGATTCTATTTTAGAAACGGTTTCTATTTCTGCGACAATGCGTCTGTAACAATAACATAAAATCCATGACAATGATGAACTCAGGTACTTATGGGCTTTATTTAATGTTGAAAGGGTCTAATGTGAGTTTGAATATCATTTTGCGTGATTGGAATAATAATGAATATTAATGGATAATTCACCTCAGGTCTTGAAAATAAATTAAAGGAAACATAAAAGTTAAAACTGTAATAATCCAACAAATGTGTTCCATGACAAATATTTTATCAGTTACTCAGGATGCATTTTTTACCATTTTAAAATGGTATGAATTAGATTTTAGATATTTTTTAAAGATGCAAATAGATTATGTAGTTTTCAAGTTGCATAACATTATTGGAGTACATTTTACAAGAAAATACTGTTTCTCTTTCTACTTCAAAATTTCAAGTTTAATTCAGTGTGTAACTTGTTTATATTTAATTGTGAATTAACTATCAATTTCTGAGTGAAAATAGTTTCTACACTTCTTCTTCAGTGTATGTGTTCACGAATTGGACTACACTGCTTGCACTTTTGTTGTTGCTTGCAAACACGAAGACAAGGCAATGCAAAGATTTATTTATTTTTATTTTATTATATTTTTTTGTGGAGTTCAGTTTTTCTTTCTCATTATGTTCAGTTAAAGGTGGAGTATAAGTGATTTCTGAGAAACGCCAATTTAAAATCACCAAAACAAACACGCCCCTACCCAAAAGGATTACACCCTTTTCTTGATAGCTATGCAACACAGGCAACTACCCCATCATGAGTGGACACGCCCCTTACTGGTGATTGGCTAGAAGTGTGTTTGGTGCTCAGTCCGATCTACTCTCAACAGCATTTCTCAGAAAACGCTTGCTGCACCTTTAAGGCTGCAGGCTCACAACTCATTTAAAACCCTTGCATCGTCTTGCAGCGGCTCTATAGGTTCAGTAGCAACCCCACCGCTAAATAGTGAAGAGAAAAAACTTAGTTGAAGTATTTCAAGACGCTGTTCGATATGCACTGAAAATGCAAACTTTCAACAATCATTAACAGAACCAAAATTATTTGATTCCAGTATTTTAGTCGTTTAATGGAACTGGTTTGAATAAGAAGCGATTTATTTTATCTTAACTCAACACCAAAGTAAATGACACTCTCTCTATCTCAAATATTATTTCCTCTAATACCATTTTAAATATTTTCTCTGTGCTGAGGCGCCACCTCACAGAATTAGAGGGAGGAAGCTATTAAAGACACGCAGGGGTTGAAGCTGTTTCCACACCCCTCACAGGCACACATTAGCAAATGATACCCTACTCAAAACCAAACGGCATAATAAAGCAGACCAGGGAGTAATGAAATGTTTTACCTCATGTAAGGAGACAAATAGAAAAGACTCTTCCTGTGCCCATGGTGAATCTTTGCTCGTGGGGAGCGCAAATCTGCCGCACATTTCATTACGCACAAAATCTCCACTGAAATGCATGCGATACCTGTCAATTTGAAACAGTCCACTGAAACATCTTAAAGTCATCTTAAACCAGCCTGAGGTGGTTTTCTGGTCTATCTGGTGTGCCAGTTGTCTATTTTGTCTTTTTTGTTTCTCCTAAGAAATTTTAGGAGAAACATTTGAGACAAAGTTGATAGCTTAATGCGACACACATTTAGAGTAAAATAATTATTGTCCAGAAAGGATAATCCAGGAAGTAAATCCAGTATTATTGCAACTAGAGCAAGACAACAGGAACTACTGATAAAAAAAAATAAAAAATGAGAACGGATAAAACCAGACTCTAAACAAATGGCATGAATACAAAATAAATGTTTTCACTTGTCAGAAAATACCAGGAAGTTGTTGTCTTAATTCTTTTATGCATTGTGTTTGGTGCTCAGTCCGATCTACTCTCAACAGCATTTCTCAGAAAACGCTTGCTGCACCTTTAAGGCTGCAGGCTCACAACTCATTTAAAACCCTTGCATCGTCTTGCAGCGGCTCTATAGGTTCAGTAGCAACCCCACCGCTAAATAGTGAAGAGAAAAAACTTAGTTGAAGTATTTCAAGACGCTGTTCGATATGCACTGAAAATGCAAACTTTCAACAATCATTAACAGAACCAAAATTATTTGATTCCAGTATTTTAGTCGTTTAATGGAACTGGTTTGAATAAGAAGCGATTTATTTTATCTTAACTCAACACCAAAGTAAATGACACTCTCTCTATCTCAAATATTATTTCCTCTAATACCATTTTAAATATTTTCTCTGTGCTGAGGCGCCACCTCACAGAATTAGAGGGAGGAAGCTATTAAAGACACGCAGGGGTTGAAGCTGTTTCCACACCCCTCACAGGCACACATTAGCAAATGATACCCTACTCAAAACCAAACGGCATAATAAAGCAGACCAGGGAGTAATGAAATGTTTTACCTCATGTAAGGAGACAAATAGAAAAGACTCTTCCTGTGCCCATGGTGAATCTTTGCTCGTGGGGAGCGCAAATCTGCCGCACATTTCATTACGCACAAAATCTCCACTGAAATGCATGCGATACCTGTCAATTTGAAACAGTCCACTGAAACATCTTAAAGTCATCTTAAACCAGCCTGAGGTGGTTTTCTGGTCTATCTGGTGTGCCAGTTGTCTATTTTGTCTTTTTTGTTTCTCCTAAGAAATTTTAGGAGAAACATTTGAGACAAAGTTGATAGCTTAATGCGACACACATTTAGAGTAAAATAATTATTGTCCAGAAAGGATAATCCAGGAAGTAAATCCAGTATTATTGCAACTAGAGCAAGACAACAGGAACTACTGATAAAAAAAAATAAAAAATGAGAACGGATAAAACCAGACTCTAAACAAATGGCATGAATACAAAATAAATGTTTTCACTTGTCAGAAAATACCAGGAAGTTGTTGTCTTAATTCTTTTATGCATTGTCATTTTTCAAACATGTCCTGCCAGACAGGAAGCTCCTTCATGCTAGCACACAGCAGTGCAGCTGAACTGATAAAATCATAAAAGCTCATTTTTCATCTCTGTCCAAAAATTATTCAAGTTAGACATGGCCCGCTCAACAAAAACGGATGTTTCATTCTGCAAACTGCAGATTATTACATGAAAAATGGTCCGGTTTTGCAAATCGCTTCTGAAAAAAAAAAAATATATATATATATATATATAATAATAATAATAAAAAACCTAAGGTGGCCGGCTGGTTTTAGAGATGGTGACAGCTGATCAACTAAACAAGCTTAAACCAGCAAACCATCTTAGGCTGGTTTCTTTCAGCAGGCTCATTTCTGTTTACCATCAACTAACTGCAAAAAATGTTAATTTGGTGAATGCTGTGCTTTATCAGTTTGCTCAGTTTCCCTAATTTTAAACATATTTTTAATTATTTAATGCTATCGTTTAAAACATTATTGCTTTGGTGCACACTGATAGTGAAAAGGGTAGCAGGCTGAATATTGAATACTAGCCTCCGGCGCTGAGCCGCACTGTGACTTTCTTCTTTATGAGAAGAAGGTGGGAATGTTAAGTGCAGGTAATCATTCTCATTGGGAAATGCTTTAACTTCGGCCCAGGCTGATGTGTTTCAGAGCTTGTGAAAGAAATAGCAGGACAGGGAAAAGCAGGTCATCATAATTAATATCACTGTGAAGCAAACCCATAGAGAATAACCCACAGACGGCCACAGTTTAGCAGTTTTGCCTTCCCTTCTTTTACACAGCGATAAGCAGATGTTTAGCTTCAGCGTTATGCTGGAAAATCTGTCAGCTGGTTGTTTGTCATGACATCAGCATTTCCTTAATAGCTTGCACAATGGAACGTGATAAAGGAACATCCAAAACAGCAAGACCACAAACCAAAGACCCTCTCTCACAAAAGCCGATTCTGAATGTTGTGGTAAAAATATTTATATATATATAAAAAAAAAAAAAAAAAAAAAAAAAAAACTGTTTTTTACCCATAATATGAATATCAGTTATAAGCCTATA
>NW_015666557.1:880105-883081 GCF_001515625.1 Sinocyclocheilus rhinocerous
TAAAAAAAAATAGCAACTGTATTTTAGCCAATCCAGAACTGAATGAAGGTGAAGGTAAAAGTGTGCGTGTGTGTGTGTGTGTGTGTGTGTGTGTGTGTGAAAGAAATTCAGGGGTTTGCAGTTTTCTAACTTTTCATTGCACTGTTCACTGGCTCCCATCCTGAAGGAACTCTCTGTTTTATCCATCATCTCTGTTTGTTTGGTTTGACTCTTTGTGTATATGAGATGAGCTGCATGTGGTTTTAAAATGGATCAAAAGTGTAAAAAAATTATAATAACACACACACGCACACACTATATGTTGCTAAATATTTTATTTATATAGTGTGTTCATTCATTCATTCATTTTTAATTAAATTAATGCACTCTACCTTTTCAAAATTTGGAGTCTTTAAGATTGTTGAATGTTTTCGAAAGAAGTCTCTTATGCTCAACAAGGCTGCATTTGTTTGATCAAAATACAATAATATTTTCTAAAAAATAATATACAATGTTGTTTTCTGTTTGAATATTCTTGTCTGTGTAATGTAGTTGTGATGTAAAGCTGGATTTTCAGCATCATCACTCCAGTCACGTGATCCTTCAGAAATCATTCTAATATGCTGATTTGTTGCTCAAGAAATATTTCAAATTAATATTTTTTTGAAATATAAATGTTTTGTAGCAATGTAAAATGTATTTACTTTCACAACGTTGTTTTTTAAGTATATACAAATCATATGTAATATATTAAAAATCACTGTGTGTGTGTAAATAATTCATACAGACTTTTTTTTTTAATATATGTACTTAGAAACTACATGGAATATATGTACTTAAAAAATGCATGTCACAGGACCACTGACAAGCAACAATCTTATACACTTTCCTTTTCTTTTCTTAAATAAATGTAAATTTTAAACTAAAATTATGTATTCTTATGTAATGAGTTGATGCATTTAATTTCTGTTCAGGTTCAGAACTGATGCCTAAAGCTCTCTCTACTCGAATCATCGGAGGAATCTGGTGGTTCTTCACCCTCATCATCATCTCCTCCTACACAGCGAATCTGGCCGCTTTCCTCACTGTAGAGAGGATGGAGTCGCCCGTGGACTCAGCCGATGACCTAGCCAAACAGACCAAAATAGAGTACGGCGTAGTCAAAGATGGAGCAACCATGTCCTTCTTTAAGGTACGAGCCTCTGAAATGAGCATGATTTTTTGGAAGTGTATAACTTTGACAAATCACAATGGCAGTTCACTAAGGTTATGTTCACCGTTTGTGATATATTTGACATGTTCTTTATTTTTTAAAGCTTGACACATGGCACTAGTGTTGAGAACAACCGCAGAATGTTAACAGAAGATTTTTGAAAGACAGCTTCAGCTAACTTTTCAAAAAAGGAGCAACTTTTCTATTCTTGAGCTGTGCAGAGAGAGAAAAAAAAAAAAATCAATACAATTCCACAAACGAATTTCTTAAGCTTTTCCAGTTAGATCTTAATTCCCACTGTAAAAGCAAATTCACCCGTGCTCTCACTTCTCTTCCATGTTTGAAGTGTTCCTTCATAATGATTTTTTTTTTTTATTCCAAAGTTTCAACTTTTGCCTGCAGGGTTTTACTTTTTCACGGCTTTGAGTTTTCGCTCTTAGATGCTGTAGTGCCGAGCAGAGAAAAAAGTATACCAGGTTTCCGAATGACAGAAAATCGAGGTGTCTTTAAACCAGTAATTGCATATTCATACATTCTTTCAAAATATAGGCTGCTTTTGCTGATGTTGTAATATTTGCATATACATTTTCCATAAGTAACCATGTTCCAAAATATACATTCGCATAGTTGTTTTGCTTCAGATCACAATTCTTACATTTCTATCAGTTCTTTTTTTTTGTTTACAAAAAAGAAACAGTGTATGTATATGGTGACCGTGATTTCACCAAGTACAACATGTTCCTGGATCAACATCCTTGTTGATCCTGGAACAACATTCCTATCAACCAATCAGAATTGAGGGACAACTTTTCAGGAAATATCTGTTTTAGGCTTACAATCAGGATTAGGTGCTTCTACACCCTTGTTAATCAGCTATCATTTCACACTGTTTTTAGGAAAAAATTATGGGTAGGGTTAAGTTTAGGGGTAGGGATTGGGTTAAGTCTATATTTTTGGACCAGAAGATGTTGATCCAGGAACACGTCTTACTTGGCAAAATCACGGCGACCGTATGTATATAATGAATATGATTGCATATGGCTTTGACATTTAATGTGCATATTACTTTGATCATGCATCCTTTTTCACTCCTGAAGTATATGATAGCAGCATTAGAAATTAAGATTACAAAATCAGATGTTTGCAATTAAAATATCAAGCTGTCACTGCCTAAACACCTTCAGTTCTGCTTGTTTTCTGAAAATTCAGATGTGGTATTACAGCGAGCAGACCTGGAACCTCAAATGTTAATTTAACATTTTATCAAGAGTAATCAAAGAGCACTCACACTTGTTCATTTTCTTGGGTCATTTTAAATGTTTCATGGAACTGAGCCAACAATTATCCATGATTAGCTATGGTTTCTAACGTGACCTCCTTTAAAAAACCATGAAATGCCATTTAAACTGAGTGCTAATCGTGATGTTAAAGTTTCATTATCCTGAGACAGAGATACACACACACACACACACACACACAAAATTGGTTCCACATCTTAATCAAAATATATTTCTTTATAAGGAGACTCAATGTTCAGAACAGCATACTACAGTTCCCTCGGAACTCGAGCTGCGTCGAAACGCTACGGGAACGCCTCCAGCGTGACCACGCTCTGAATCACATGTGTAATCAGTCCAATAGATGGGCGAGACATCACAGGTGGGGTGACGTAGCGACCAGGAAGCATAAAAGCACGTGCGGTGAAACCGGCGTCAGCTTTTCTGTCATTTAGCAAGCGCTCTGTGTGTGTCAGTCTTATTTGGTGTTGTCTGTCCATTATCACT
>NW_015666557.1:883391-884600 GCF_001515625.1 Sinocyclocheilus rhinocerous
CAAGTGGCTCGCGCGCTGCCGAGGCAATGCGTGTATTACATAATTTTCAGTTTTTGATGTGAATCTTAGCACACCAGACCGTGTTTACTCGTTTAGTTGTTTGGCTGCATTTAATTCTGATTAATTAATTGAGGTATTTATCTGACTATGAGAAGTTAGATATATCATTTTCGATTTTTGATATGAAGCCTATCACACCAGACCGTGTTTACTCATCTGGTTGTTTGGCTGCATTTAATTCTGAGGAATTAAATTAAGTATTTATCTGACTATGAGAAGTTAGATATACAGGGGCTCTTGGGATAAAAATTTCTCGAGTAAGAGCACGTGTTTACCTCTCTTCCTCTGAGGAGGTTGAGGCGGTCTGCAGGGGCTGCTGGGCGGGAGCAGTCCCAACCTACCATGTTTCAGCTCCTCATTCTGGGGGCGTCACTTCTCGTAATCCGTAGAGTCTAGAGTCACAGTGGCGCTCCCAGGCCGAAGGCTTCTAGCGGAAGGCGGTTTTGCGGACCGTCATTCTCGCTGGATAGTCTCCGTCTAAAACGTTCTGACGCCTAAGGCCTATAGGACTTCTGAGGGCCAGTTCCCTCTGGTGAAGAGCGGTGTACACTGCATTACACGGTGCCCGTCTCTTCTCAGTGCCCTCAGGAGATCGGTCTGCCAACCCTGCTGGTGTTCCAGGGCACAGCGATCTCGGGCGAGCTCTCAGTTACCGCCCGGAAACGTAGCAGTGCTAAGATCTCAGTTTAAACGGGGCCATCCCCAATATGGTGGATCCCGAGCAGGCTCTGGTCATGGAACATAAGTAGTTACTCTTTTGAGGAAGGAGGCCATCGAGGTGGTCCCTCGAGGACTGGTTTGGCACAATCGATCTAAAATATGCACGTCTCCATCCTCCCTCATCACAGGAAGTTCCTGAGGTTTGCTTTTGGGGGCAAAAGCTTACCAACACCGAGTTCTTCCTTTGGCCTTGCACTCTCACCCCACACTTTCATGACTCAACCACATCGACGATTGGTTGAAATTAGCTCAATCAGAGTGGATGGCAGATCGACATCGAGATGTCGTTCTCGCTCACATGAAAGAGCTGGGGTTAAGACTTAACGCCAAGAAAAGTGTGCTTTCTCCAGTACAGAGAACCACTTATCTGGGCGTGGTGTGGGATTCGACCACGATGTAGGCACGTATGTCTCCTGCTCGGATCGAGTC
>NW_015666557.1:886401-887147 GCF_001515625.1 Sinocyclocheilus rhinocerous
TCGACATCGAGATGTCGTTCTCGCTCACACGAAAGAGCTGGGGTTAAGACTTAACGCCAAGAAAAGTGTGCTTTCTCCAGTACAGAGAACCACTTATCTGGGCGTGGTGTGGGATTCGACCACGATGTAGGCACGTATGTCTCCTGCTCAGATCGAGTCGATCCTCATCACGAGAGTGAGAGAAGGCCAGTCATTCACTGTCAAGCAGTTCCAGACTGCTGGGTCTGATGGCAGCCGCGTCCAACGTGGTTACTTTTGGCCTGCTGTACATGAGACCCCTACAGTGGTGGCTTAAGACCAAGGGGTTCTCCCCGAGAGGAAACCCGCTTCGCATGCTCAAGGTCACGCGGCGGTGCCTACGTGCCTTAGACACGTGAAGGAAACCTTGGTTCTTATCTTAGGGCCTGGTGCTGGGAGCTCCTGGTCGCCGCATATGCTAGCGTCGGATGCATCTTTCACCGGTTAGGAGCGGTCGCGATCTCACGTGGCGCATAAGTTGACTGGAGATGCTGCCCGTGTTTCTAGCTTTGAAACACTTCCTCCCAGGCATAAGAGATCGCTATGTGTTGGTGCGCACCGGCAACACAGCAGTGGTCTTTTATATATGTGGGGGCAGACATCCTGTCGAGGCAGGGGCCGAGGCCAGGGGAATGGATGCTTCACCCCGAGGTGGGGAACCAGATATGGAGAGTTTTTGACCAGGCTCAGGTGGACCTGTCGCAACCATCGCTCCCATCGCACTGTCC
>NW_015666557.1:887493-916928 GCF_001515625.1 Sinocyclocheilus rhinocerous
GTGAAGCAGACTTGGAGAGTCTTTGGCCAGGCTCAGGTGGACTTGTTTGCGACTCAGATGATATTGCACGGTCCCCTCTGGTTCTCTCTCGGACTCATCCAGCTCCAGTGGGGCTGGATGCCATGGTACAGACGTGGCCGAGGCCCCCGATTGTTCTGCTCCTGGGAGTTCTGGAGAGAGTGCACTGGAACGAGGTCAGTCGACTGCCAGTAGCCCCGTTCTGGCCGGGCCGAGTATGATTCTCGGACCCGATTCCTCTCCTCGACGGCGCTCCATGGGCGATTCCCACCATAGCCTTGAGCCCTCTGATCTCCCCTCTCCTTCGGGGGTCAAGGCTCACTCCTCCAGAAGTTGGCCTTCGGGATGGCAGGCCCCGCCTACTTTAGCCATTCCTGGCTCCCTTTTCTCTCGCCTTAGTTGTGCTCTTCCACACTAGGCAGGGATTTGCAAGTCTGGCGGCGTGGGCATTCACGTTCCCGCCCATCCATTGGACTGATTACACATGTGATTCAGAGCATGGTCACGCTGGAGGCGTTCCCGTAGCGTTTTGACGCAGCGTCTCATTCCCTTCGGGGAACCATGGTTACATGCGTAGCCTGGAGATGTTTCAGCAGATATAGTGTATTGTTCATAGTATGTGATTTTTTTTTTGTAGGACAGAATACCGTAATGACCTGAACGCCTTTTCACTCAAATTATGATTGCAGGGGCAAATTATTGATAAAGAAAGACCATAGTACTTAATTTGTAAACATATACATTTTGACATTTGCATTACATAACCAGCTCCATATGTATGGATTTTCTGATGTAGGAAACTTGCTCGGTAGCCCACCTGGTACTGTGTTGCATTTGCGATGTAGCGCGCTCAGGTATGAGTCTGCTAAACACGAGTCATGATAAAAGAGCTCAACAACTCATAGAAGCAAGCTAAAATGGCATGGTTGCTTCAGCAAATGCTTTTAATTATTAATGATATTTAATTTACCAAATGCCATGATACGTACAACAACCTACCTATACTGCTTCACATAATAAATTCAAAAATATAATTGGCAGTATATACTGCACAGTAATCAGTAGCTTTTATGTTAATTTTGAGTCAGCCATGTTACTTACAGTAAAACAAGCACAGCTGTGGTGAAGACAGCGTTATAGTGTCCGTAATCCAGCATACACAGTGACTGTTTAATCTAGGAAGTGTCAGCTGTATCACTCCAGTTGCTTATTCATTCTTGTGCAGTCCAACATTGAAGCCAATTCCCAGCCACTTTCAATTATATTGAGAGACACCAGGGAAAATAGCATTGTAAGGGGGAGGAACAATAGCAAGTGCTCAAGGTTAAGAGAACAGTGGCAACACCAGCACACTGTAGTGTGAAGCTGGAGAGTGTCACTGTAATGGAGCCAAGACTTGGAAGGGGGAAAATGCCCTATTTTTATGTGTTTGAGGATGTTGTGCAAGTACACTTTCTACTGTATGTTATGCTTGTAACTTTATGATTTTCTGTTGGAAGATGGCAAAACATGGTCACAACACTACTGTAAAAAGATGCATGTTACGCAGGGAGGCTGACATTTCTGTTAAAAGCATTTGAGGATAAACATGTATCCATAGATTCATATGAAATGACATAAAAGTATGCAATTGTATACATGGATAAAAATTAGCATGCAGCTCTAGTTTGGCAAGTGTTGCTTATTTTGCACAAAATAAGGACAAAGAAAATTGTTTCTGCTTGATCAGCCAACATTTAACAGACACATTTATCCAAAGCAACGCATAGTACATTTATTAAAGTTTCAATCCAATTAGTCCAGTTCAGTTTCAGTTAAGTGTCTTAATCAAGGGCATGAAGTTGGTAGCTCACAAATCTCACCTTGTGCAAAATCAACATGAATCTTTGACAACTATGCCACACCACCCTACTGATCAACATAAGATCACTGGAAGCATGTCCCTTTTCCTACACTTCTGCAAAACTCCAAAAACATAAAGATGTGCATACCATTTACTACAGTTTCCAACTGAAATGAGCACTAGTGGCAAGTCCTTTTCATATAATATAACATAAAAGAATATAATATAATACAATACAATACAATAAAATAAAATATAATATACTCTATGTGTATGGCTTTTCCAGTTTAGTAAACTTGCTCGGCAACTCACCTAGTACAGCATTGTACTTGTGATGCATGAAACTCATGTTTTTAATTGATAAAAGAGCTCAAATACTTTTTGAAACAAGCTATAATGGCACAATTTCTTGAGCAAATGTGTTGTTATCTGATGTTTGTTTTTTGTTGACAATATTGGTTAGGTTTAGGGTAGGGTTTAGTAAGGGTTTAGAAGCAATGCTATATAATTTTGCTGATTTTTTTATTTATTTATTTATTTTCCCCAATGAGTCTGGGTTGCTATTGATCCCCCTTTAGTTTTACCGTTTAATTCTCCATTGTATATATATATATATATTGTACTGACCACCAACAAACAGATTGATTTCCAAATAATACGAACAGTTGCTGCTTTAGATTAAAAACTAAAAAAAAATATGTTTCTCTTCTTCAGAAATCAAGAGTGTCTACATTTGAGAAGATGTGGGCTTTCATGAGTAGCAGGCAGAGCACGTCGTTCGTCAAGTCCATTGAAGATGGGATTCAGAGAGTGTTAAAGTCAGACTATGCCCTTCTAATGGAGTCAACGACCATTGAGTATGTGACACGCAAAAACTGCAATCTCACGCAAGTTGGCGGCATCGTCGACAGCAAAGGTTATGGCATCGGCACCCCGAAAGGTAAAACCACCATTATAACACAGTTCTGACTCTGATTGGATGATACACACTATAAGCAGTTGTAAAATGGTGATATGCACACCTTTGACTGCACTTTCTACTTTCTACCTTACACAATTAGGAAATATTGCATGCATGTGTGTGTCTTTACAGGTTTGTATGGTTTATGAGAACACAAACGTGTATAATAACATAAGTATTACAATGTGAACATGGTTTATGAGGGATAGAAAATACAGTTTATACAGGATAAAAAACATTATGCATATGGCGAGTTCCCGTAATCCACATATACAAACGTGTGTGTGTGTGTGTGTGTGTGTGTTGAACCTAATTTCTCTTAAATATTCAGTCAGGTATCAAATCCGAAACTAGCAATATAGCAAAATCACTCATCGTTTGGGAAACTGCATATAGTTATGCTTATTATTTGGAGGGCATTTTTATTTATAATTGTATTGTTTGTTGTAAATAAGTGGAATGTTTCCATGCTTTACACATCATGTAAGTGAAGCTTTGGTCACAGCAGACTTTGTCCTCTATTCACATCCATTCATAGGCATGTGAATCAAATTTCAAGTTTAATGAATCTGACCTGTGAATATGTATAGCGAATAGGGATGTAACTATTAACCGCGAGCCGGTTGAAAATCGATTTGAATATGTGACGATTCAAATCGGTTGAGATGCTAAACAAATCGCGATTCATTTAGGGGTAGGAGTTTATATGAATGTATGTCTGAGGGGAACTTACTGTTTTTCGATGGTATTTTTATATTTCCTCTTGCCTCTGTATAATGTATATTAAAGTTCATAAGTGCAGCGCTGCTTTGTTTACAGCATGAGGACAATAGAAGCAATCAAAACCAACAAAAGACCGATAATTTACAAGTGCTATATTAGTATATTATTATAGTGTTGTATTTCAATTTCACAAAGAAACGTACAGTATTTTCTCCAAGCAATAATAAAAGGACACATTTAATTAATAATTTGTCTTAAATATCATTTTGTTAAAAAAAAACGAATTGTGAAATCAAAATCGTTAATCGAATCGAATCGTGAGTTGAGTGAATCTTTACATCCCTAATAGCGAAGAGACATTTGACCAATAGCAGATGTAAATATCACAAACTGACCTCTTAGCTGGATTCATAAAACTTGAAGGCTGCATAGTTTGCAGTGTTGAGGGCTCTGAAGTCATTTTACAAGCTTAAAGCCTTGGCTGTCTGCAAATTTACACAGTACTTATTAAAAAAAAAAAAAAAAACACTGAGCGTGAAATGGAGGGGGTTACACTGGGTTTGTGTGTATATAATGTTTCTCAAAATATATTTAAAGAAAATATTATAATCCATGTTTTTCTCCAGTGTACAGAAGGTTTTCTTTGTTTAATCTGTCGGGAAACCAAGTACTTATTAAAAAAAAAAAAAAAAACACTGAGCGTGAAATGGAGTGGGTTACACTGTGTTTGTGTGTATATAATGTATATAAATATATAATGTCAAGTGTGGAGTCGGTGTCAGAATGTTAAATATATTTAGATGTTTATTTGTTTGTTTGTTTTTTCTTCTTTTTTTTCTCATGTTGTTTATGGAATTTCAGTGCCCATTATGCAAGTGCAATGCTTGCATCATTTAAAAAAAAATATATATTTATATATTATTTTTAATATGATATATTATTTAAAAATGTGTTGTTGTTATTATTGTTGTTGTTTTTCCTTGCAGATTTGCCAGGTTTATTAGTTAGTTAGATTGATAATTAGATGTCTGTCTTTAATAAAACTAAGAAGAAAAAAATCTCCTTAGTCTTCTTTGTATTCGAGTTTCCAATAAAGATTCTCATCTATTAATGAATTTCTTTCAGGCTCGCCGTACAGGGATAAAATCACAATCGCCATCCTCAGTATCCTGGAAGATGGCCGTCTTCATATGCTCAAAGAGAAGTGGTGGAGCAGCAGCAGCTGTCTGGAAGACGAGCGGTACGAAACGGGTCCCATGGGCATCCAGAATCTTGGCGGCATCTTCATTGTGTTGGCATCTGGTCTGGTGCTGTCAGTGTTTGTGGCGATAGGAGAGTTCATCTACAAACTGCGAAAAAACGCAGAGCATGAACAGGTGAGATTAATTGGAAATTGACGTTATAATGTGATGCTTGGCTAAGAAAGAAAAGAACAATTATTAGTGCCTTTTAGACTTTCATCCCCACAACTGTAATGCTCTTGCAACTATGTAGAACTAAACATCAAACCAAACCTCCCAGAACCCTCCCACAATACCATAGCAACTGCTAAAAACACCCTAGCAACCACTCAGAAGACCATAGTGCATGCCTAGCAAGCCCTTGTATGGTTACACTTGTAGAGTCACAGATTTTAGACATTCTGAAATGAAGACGTTCTGCATGCTGACTAAAGCTGAGTGTTCAGTCACACCTGATAACATCAGGATCTGTTATTTGAGAAAAGAGATGAATAACCGATCGAACATCAAAAAGCATAGCAAGCAAATCGCAAATCACTTCCTTTTTATGTAGACACATTTCACAGATAAGATGCCAGCGCTGGAGGTTGACATTAAACCGCTTTGATCATGTATTTGAGTGTACAAGTACACTAAAAAATGGGAATTTTTTTATCACACATCTCACCTCAAAATGAATTATACTCCCTACTGAACTGGAACATTGTGCTATTTTTTCCCCACATGTTGGAGGTTATTTTAAGGATTGTTTTTGGTCTCACTGATTTAGAAGCAGCTATAGCATATTTTTTTCCTTGTCAAAAATTAAGAAAACAAAACACACTGAAGACTGAATTATGTAAAAGGTAACACAAAAATATCAAACTATTGTTCTGGTCAAAATAAACTTTAATGTTTAAATTGTATAAAAGAACAACACATAGAATACAAAAGAAAACTTGTCTTGAACAAAGTTGACATACCTTTGTGTATCTTTTATATAATACTATTCAAAAGTTTGACTTCTTTAAAAAGCATGGCTAAAAAAAATTAATTAATAAAAAATAAAAATAAAAAATGCTGACGTGAACTACTGGACGTGAACGTACTTACTTCCTCTTTTCTCTTTGTCCTCCCCCCACCATGTCTCTTTTTTTCCATCAAGAGGACTTTCTGCAGTGCGGTGATGGAAGAGATCAAACTGTCGTTCACATGCGAGAGACGAGTGAAACACAAGCTCCACCGCCAGCCGCCAACCTTGGTGAAGACGGACGCAGTGATCAACATGCACTCTTTCAACGACCATCGCCTGCCAGGAAAGGACAACATGAGCTGCAACACCGCGATGACGCCCGTGTTTCCATGACTTGCCTGGGCGACGGCCACCTGAGGCACGTCCCCGGCGCCGTGCCGGAGAGCAGGGACTATGGCCCCGAGATGATTACGGCATTCACCATCAACCGCAGAGACATCCGACACCAAATGGCCAGTCAGAACGGTGGCGGTAGCAGCAAACCAGGTAGTGACCACATTCTCAAACCAATGTATCCCACCATGCCATTGCGAGAGGGAGGCCGATCGGTATCCTTCCTGTGAGAGCGAGCCACGTCTGCAAAACTATCCGCACCTGAGTCTGATGTTTACAAACGGCACTCAAAAGTGAAGCTCACGATCTGACTGGAAGGAGCCCCCTGATCAAACAAAAATCGATGTTTCTCATCGGAACAAAGTGAAAATGTGGAAAAGAGGCTTTTTTTGAGCATGGCAATAAATTAAACTACGGACAGACGCAAATGGAAGTACTTTTCTTAGAGTATCATTTATAGCACATCAAGTTGATTTCGAAGAGTTCTGACGATTTATCTTTTGATTTCGTCAAAATCCTGTGGCGTTTTGGTGGGGACGCAACAAAAAAAAGCGCAGTGAATGCGATGTACATTACCGGTAAGCGTCGGACCGTAGGAGCAGTTTAGTTTAACACGCTGTACCGCAGCAGCCAGCGTGACCTGCTAGAATAGTAGAAAACCCTTAGACTGCAAGTTCCTGAAGGCTACGGGGAGTGTAGCGGCATCCTACGCTCACGGAAATGCACAAACTAACAGGGTTGATTTCATTCGAGCCACCTAAACAAATTGACAAACGAGTAACAATTCTGTACGGCAGTTTTGAGCAAGACTTGTCCCATTTTGATTTATTCGTGCTTCATACATTGCCAGCAGATGTTTTGTACACAGCGAGATCTAATGGTAATGACGGATAAACACAACAGTTGCCAAAGATCTGTCGTCCAAATGGATTTAGACGCTTGAAACGCAGTTTCCCCTACAGACAAGTGAGCGAGTGACACGTTGCCTCCGCTGTGTTTGTTAAATGAGTTATTCCTGAGAATCACAGCCCTCATATCAAGAATACTCGCTTCACACGGTACATACCGAGGATTCAACACAAACACAGAGCTTGCCGTATGGTGGAGAGCTAATACAAAGGAAACGAAACCGTTTTAAGATGTACATGAGTGAGAATGTCTCTCGCCGTGTCTCTGTTCGACAAGTCAGTTATGATTACAGTAACTTTTTCCATCTGCATCTGCGTGAGACCTTTCAATGTCAACGGATGTTTTTTTTTTTAATTATTATTCCATCTTTCATTATTCTTGTTGTCAGTTTTTTTTTTAAATCTTACATTACTAAAAACAAACTCAATAAATTTGCTTAAAGGAATACACTTAAATTGAAAATCACATAGTTCTAACATAGTTAGTTTTTTTTTCTTCTTTTTTTTTCCTGAAACACAAAATAAGATGTTGGGCAGGATATTTCAGCTGCACTTTTTTTTATACAATGAAAGCTGAAGGTGATTTATACTGCCAAGCTCAAACAAAGGTTAAAATGCACCTTAAAATTAGTCCAAGATGAGACATCAAAACCTGGCTCTGCCCTGACAGAGAGAAAGATTATCTTGTATTCAAAAGTTTGGGGTCAGTTTTTTTTTTTTTTTAATTACTCAAAAGTGTCAGTAAAAACATATTTCAAATAAATGGTGTTCAGTAACTTTTTTTTTCCATCAATGGATCCTAAAAATCTATCAGTTTCCACAAAAATATTGAGCAGCACTGTTTAAAAATAAATAAATAAATAAATATATATATATATATATTGTCCTCCCCCCACCATGTCTCTTTTTTTCCATCAAGAGGACTTTCTGCAGTGCGGTGATGGAAGAGATCAAACTGTCGTTCACATGCGAGAGACGAGTGAAACACAAGCTCCACCGCCAGCCGCCAACCTTGGTGAAGACGGACGCAGTGATCAACATGCACTCTTTCAACGACCATCGCCTGCCAGGAAAGGACAACATGAGCTGCAACACCGCGATGACGCCCGTGTTTCCATGACTTGCCTGGGCGACGGCCACCTGAGGCACGTCCCCGGCGCCGTGCCGGAGAGCAGGGACTATGGCCCCGAGATGATTACGGCATTCACCATCAACCGCAGAGACATCCGACACCAAATGGCCAGTCAGAACGGTGGCGGTAGCAGCAAACCAGGTAGTGACCACATTCTCAAACCAATGTATCCCACCATGCCATTGCGAGAGGGAGGCCGATCGGTATCCTTCCTGTGAGAGCGAGCCACGTCTGCAAAACTATCCGCACCTGAGTCTGATGTTTACAAACGGCACTCAAAAGTGAAGCTCACGATCTGACTGGAAGGAGCCCCCCGATCAAACAAAAATCGATGTTTCTCATCGGAACAAAGTGAAAATGTGGAAAAGAGGCTTTTTTTGAGCATGGCAATAAATTAAACTACGGACAGACGCAAATGGAAGTACTTTTCTTAGAGTATCATTTATAGCACATCAAGTTGATTTCGAAGAGTTCTGACGATTTATCTTTTGATTTCGTCAAAATGCTGCGGCGTTTTGGTGGGGATGCAACTAAAAAGCGATGTCTCTCTGAATGCGGTGTACATTACAGGTATGCGGCAGACCGTAGGAACAGTTTAGTTTAATACGCTGTACCGCAGCAGCCCGTGTGACTTGCTAGAATAGTAGAAATCCCTTAGACTGCAAGTTTCCGAAGGCTACATAGGGTGTAGCGGCATGCTTCGCTCACGGAAATGCACAAACAAACAGGGTTGATTTCATTCGAGCCACCTAAACAAATTGAAAAACGAGTAACAATTCTGTACGGCAGTTTTGAGCAAGACTCGCAGCCATTTTGATTTATTCGTGCTTAATACATTGCCAGCAGATGTTTTTTTTTACACAGCGAGATCTAATGGTAATGACGGATAAACACAACAGTTGCCAAAGATCTGTCGTCCAAATGGATTTAGACACTTGAAATGCAGCTTCCCCCACAGACAAGAGAGCGAGTGACACGTTGCCTCCGCTGTGTTTGTTAAATTAGTTATTCCTGAGAATCACAGCCCTCATATCAAGAATACTCACTTCACACGGTACTTACAGAGGATTCGACACAGACAGAGCTTGCCGTATGATGGAGAGCTAATACAAAGGAAACAAAACCGTTTTAGGATGTACATGAGAGAGAATGTCTCTCGCCGTGTATCTGTTCGACAAGTCAGCTATGATTACAGTGGCTTTTTCCATCTGCATCTGCGTTGAGACCTTTCAGTGTCAACTTGTTTGAAGTACAGAGTTTCTAAGTGGTGTGGCCTTCGTCAAAACATTAAATCAGAAAACATCTGGATGTTTTTTGGTTATTATTCCATTTTTCATTCTTGTTGTTATGAGGTTTTTAACAAAAGTCTTACATTACGAAAAACAAACTCAATAAATGTGCTTAAAATAATACGCTCTAACAGAAAATCACCAATATATAGTTCCAAAACCTGTATTTTTTTCTTCCCTAAGAACACAAAATAAGATGTTGGGCAGGATGTTTCATCTGTTATTTCCATACAATAAAAGCTGGTGGTGATTTATACTGCCAAGCTTAAAAATGGATAAAAAGCATCATAGAATTTGTCCAACATTTAATGTCAAACTCTGGCTCTGCCCTGACGGAGAAGATTATCTTAAATAATGAATTTCACATTTTTGGCATATTTCTCTAGCTATCATGTAATTGCAGAATGCATGTAGTTGTATGTCATGTTCAAGTAAAGACTAATTTTAAGGCCTGTTTACACCAAGAATGATGACTACAACGATGACTATATTAACGTCCATACCAACAAAACGATTGAGCGACTTTAAATGCTCAGTCCCTTTAGGGTGCTTTCACATTTGGTTTGATTGCTTGGTCCGGACACGAGTTGATCCCCCTCCCCCTGCCCCTGCTGGATTGTGTTCACACGGTAGTTTTTGGCTCTGAACCACAGTACGTTTGCGTCATCAGAGTGGCAGCTGTTTTCCCCTGATGCTAGGTAACGACTATGCAGAAGACGGCAAAATGAAAGAAAAAAAAAACAGCTTCATTTTTGTACTTCAGAATTTGAAAATGTTGATTTGTTTCCAAAGCGCCAACACAGAACAACACATACGTCTATTTGTCAGGACTGTAATGCAGAGGTTCAAAAGAACGCGGGAGTCAATTTCTGCGAGCAGAAATTAGATATAAATTGTCTCTCAGGAAAGCGAGTGAGTAACCACATAAATACACAGTTTGACCAATTCATACGTAGCAACTCACTTTCATTATTTAGTATGATTGCGTTCACATTAGAAGTGAACTGCACCAGAGTTTGCATCA
The DNA here is from genome assembly GCF_001515625.1 of Sinocyclocheilus rhinocerous. Lineage (NCBI taxonomy): Eukaryota > Metazoa > Chordata > Actinopteri > Cypriniformes > Cyprinidae > Sinocyclocheilus > Sinocyclocheilus rhinocerous. Next base: position 897,978 of record NW_015666557.1, read on the forward strand.
GCCATACCCCAGATCACCCTTTTTAGGCAGACTCAAGTACGGTTCACACGTGCGCACCTGAGTTCAGAAAACAGCGTTCACAATATCCAAACAAATCAAACTCTGACGTCAAATGAACCCTGGTGCGCACCAAAAGTGCTAGTGTGAATGCCTTCTTAGTCGGGTGGATCTGATTGGCTGTCAATGTTTTTATCGTTTATCAACTAGGAAAAAATTGTTCTGAAAATGATTCCAACGATATCTGACTTCCTTATTCTTGTAGAATTCGAACTATTGTTAAATCTTTAGTTTTCATCTATGGTGTGAACGGTTGTTTATGGTGCCTTTATGGAGTTTGGCAGTATGAATAATCTCCCGCTTTTGTTGCATCGAAAAGAGTAACTCAGATATTCTGGCTAAAACCTCATTTTGGGTCTCACAGAAGAAGGAAAATAATACCGTTTTAGAATGACATGAGGGTCAATAAACAATGACAGAATGTGGGTGAATCGGCCTAATGGAAAGTTAATTTGAAGTAAATGCATTGATTTTAATTTTTTTTTACATTTATTTTGTACACTTTTTATCCATAATATCATTCCAAAATCTTCAGAAGCTTTGGGTGGTTCCATGTTCCATGTGGTTGAAATGGGTCATATTTGAACGCCATCATTTAGGTGTACTTCCTTTCAAAGCATTCTCGCTATTCTCAAATTCTGCAGGACTGTTCCCCTCATGTATCTGAACTTGATGTTAAGATTTCAAATGATCGGAAGTCAGGTGTAAGAGGGTAGTGGCTTGCACATTTGCATATATTTGAGTCTTCATTGAATAAAGAGAGTGAACAAATGCAGAGACGGCTACAGTAAATTGCAATACAAGCGTGTTGAACATCAAAACTGCAATACAGATGTACGGTACTAGACCTTCTCATCTCTGAACGTGGCAAATTTTCAGAAAAGCATTTAGTGACAATTCTCATAGGTAGTTGAATCCATGTGTCGTCTACATGTGGGAAACCGTACTAAGCTACTAAACGTTCTCATGATGAGGTGTAGGTGCTAAGAGTCTTCACCCGCTGCCCACCCGCCCGCGGCAGCTCGACCAATGACAGACCTCCGTGAGGTCAATCTAACGGACAGTGTCGAAAAACAAAGGCAAAAAAAAAAACAATAGAAAAAAAGCATTTTTGTGTTTTTATGGTGAATTATGTATCGATCAGAATAACTTCATGTGACTCGATGTTTCTTTGGTGAAAGCTCATTGTATATGTTATTCAAATTCTGTGTAATTTTAACACTCTCTTGCAAAGTAGGGTATATATTAGATGAACAGAAAATTACTGTATTTTGCTAAATATCGATGATTTTTACCTGTATTTTTTTTCCTCAGCTCTTCTCTTCTTGATAATTTGTGCAATGCTGTATCGAGTGTGGTACATGCATATTGTAATATAGGATCTACTCTTGAGAAACTACTGAAATGGATTTAAAGAACAATAATTTAAAGCCCCGGTCCCCAATTCCAGCACATTCAGTTCCATTCATGGAAAGAGTTGATAGGAAATCTGAGTGATGTATGTGAGGCCTCCAGATATTCTGCAACATAATGTACTCATATCAGATGTATATAAATAAGACATATAACAGACTATTCAGAGAAGAATATGATGACCAGTACCGTGTCATTTTTAGCATTTTCCATGAACACTCATCATGGATATTTGGCTTATTTAATCATTGTTTCCCTTATTTCTCCCACAGTGTTCAAAAGGCCCGATAGGTTCTGTAGAAATGTCTACATTGTCTAATCTATGTCTGATCACTTACTCCGCCCTTTCTCAAAAAAAAAAAAATTCCATGAATATATATCATAGTGCGATTCTTGTTCACTAAATTGTTTCTTTGACAGGTTGTCTAAATACAATATTACAAAACAGACCCCTTAAATGACATAAAGGAAGTTATATCATATAATAATAAAGAAGACAAAAAAAGGAATAGTTCACCAAAAATGAAACCTGTCATTATTTACTTCATGTTGTTCAAAACCTGTTTTCAGTGGAACACAAATGGAGAATGTTTACACCGCTTTTTCCACATAACATAACATAACATAGCATAGCATAACATAACATAACATAACATAACATAGCATAGCATAGCATAGCATAACATAACTTAACTCATTGTCTGAGGAACAGACTGAAATGTAATTTGTTTGGCTTTCAAATCTCACTCTCCATTCCACATATCAATTTACCATAATTTATGAATGAATTACTGTATGAATCAATAATGACTCAAATTTCATTCTGTGTTATCATGTGACTTCACAGTTTTTATTTTGTAACTTATGTTAACATTACAATTGACAAATAGTGCCGCATCATTTGAGGGCTATTGTACTTGTTTTTGCTGCTAATTATTCATTTTTTAAGAATGATATATTATTTAGTTATACCCTTAATGCATTGCACATGAGAAAATTTGACTATTTCTATGAAACTTTTAATTGAAATTATTTAAGTATTTTCAATATTTATCAAATATTTAGAATTAGTATACAAAGCTTTTAATGACTAAGCTTACATGTTTTCTTTTAAATTTGTTGTGAACTTATATCAATTATTAACTAAATAAATTCAGCTGATTGGCTTTGATATAGCCATACAGCATTTATATAGTCTTTCAGCTGCTTTCTCGAGCTTTTGCAGCAGTATTTCTTTCTGCTTTGTAGATGTGTTTAAATTTTGATATTTTTCAAAATGATCTCTCAGTCCTCCACACAAACATGAATTCCACCAACTCTCTCATGAGAAGTGAATCAAACTGACTCTCTCCGTGTTTCATTTGATTGGCTGTTCGGTCATTCATACTTATAGCTGCCCGTATTCCAGAGTGATTCATAAAAGTGTTCGGGTTGGATTTAACCTTTAATACATACATACATAAATACAAACATACATTATTTATTTATTTTTATTTTTTATTTTTTTTACAGACATGGTTATTATTAGCTTTTATTGCAATGGAAAAGAGCAATGTGAGTATTATTTTTTTTAAACATTATAAAAATCACATGAAGTTTATTAAATAATTATATTCAGAATAATCATTTTTGTGTGAACTATTCCTTTACTCGAATAGGAGTTGTCACCTTGTGTGTAGCACTTTAAGGATGTTGGAAAATACATGGTGGTAGATTACAAAATTATTATTGAATTAGATTAAATCATATATTTACACTGTGACACATTCATTGTAATTAATAACTTAGTATCGTTTGCAGCAACACAGAGTGAAGACCATATTTATCACACATGCCTTCATATCTATCTGATGAAAGACCATGAAGTATTCATTTCTATCTGTACGAATTGCATTACATTGAAAATTTACTTTGGATATTGGATCAATCAATCCTATTTACGGAGCATAAACATCTATTTTATAAAAAAAAAAAAAGAATGAAGAAACAATGTGAGCATTGCTGTTTTACAAAATTGTATGAAACAAAAAGAAAATAAAATGAAATAAACTTTTACACATCCTGTGTTTTGTTGATATTTTGCCTGTGGTGTTTATTCATATTCGTCCATTTGATTTTCCACTCTCTGTCAATGTTCTGCTCCGTCTGCAGTGGAATAATGTAAGAAGGTCAGTTTGTGGTCTCTTATCGGTTGCGCTGAACACAGAGAGGAGTGTTTTGGAGAACTTTGGCTTGTACGGCGTGTTTTAATTTGCCTGTAGCAGGAGCGCTCTGTGAAGTGAGCGTCCACCTGAGCTCAGCAGCTCTCAGATACACAGTCTCACGCTAGGAGAGCATTTCACTCTCACTTCAAAGAACAACAGAGCTGCAGTGTGAATTGCTAAAGCCCACGTTTGTATAGTGTTCGAGGAAAGACACAATGTTCTGAGGCGTCGTATGAAGTTGTGCAAAAGGAAGATCTAATGCATATATTTATGACCACGAGAACATTTAAAAGTATACTTCATTCATCAGTGTAAATGTTGTCTTGATTTACTCAAAGCTGCATGAATTTTTCTTCTGTGAAACTCAATGAAAAATATACTGGCTAGCACACACACAAGATTTACTGGTAAATTACCGTTAAAGTCCTACTGAAGTGCACATTTTTAATGTGTTGATGTAATTTCCACTAAAAACAGGAAGTTAGGGCGGGACGTGGCAAGTGGCTTATATCTTCTAAATACAAATTTCAAATGTAAATTTAATATGGTTAAATGTAATTTTGTGGTAATTTACTGTGTGAAAGTGTCTGACTCATTTGCATTTATTGATTTAGCAGATGCTTTTATCTAAAAACAACTTACAAATAAGGAATACACATATTTTTCCATGTAATTAAATCAAATGACCATTGTTTAACTCCAAAGCATGATTTTTCCCCACAAATCAGAGCTAACTCCACACCGCAGCAGTTTCTAAAGATTTCATTGGTCATTTCAGTCACTGTGCTGATTGACCAAACAGCACTGAAACAAACTCTAAATCCTAATCATAACTTTAGTATAGAATTGGTAGCACATCCTGATAGATAAATGAGCAATACATGTTCAAATAACATTTTATTTTGAGTGAAAAGAACGTTTTAAGACGTTTTAGGTACATTTAAATAGTTATTATCACAACAAGAAAGCAAGACATGCCCACATTTTAGAATGTCAAAAATAAGCTTTCAAATAATGTTTTATTTTGGGTGAAAATAAAGGTAATATAACTTTGTAAGAAACATTTTTGAAACCTTTAAATAACATTATAATTACAACATGAAAACTGGACATGTCGTCATTTGAGAAACATTTCAAAACAAGGTTCCCATAACATTTTTATGACTCAAATTTGTTGGATGGATGGACATACAGACAGACAGATAGATAGATAGCCTCATTCACTTTCATTAAGCAAATGAGCAGCATGAGTATTTTACAAAGCATCTCCTTTTGTGTTACATAGAATAAAACATACAGATTTGGAACATTATGAGGGTAAGTTAATGATAACAGAATTTTTTTTTTTTTTTGTTAAACCACCCTTTAATCTTCTTATAAAGCCCATGTTGTTTGCTGTTCTGCATGCATCAGTAACCCAGGCATGTAGGCTCTTCTGTCTCATGTGAGCATGAATGAAGATTCACTCGTGTTAATTTACCTTCAAGTTGCCAGTAATAAAATGGGGCAGCAGATAGACAGTTGGAGTGAATTTAACCTTGACTGTGAGGAGATTTCAGACGTCGCCCCAAACATTTCAGGGAGCTCTGGGACATGCAGTGCCGGGTCTGTGAGTGAATAATGAGCGAAGATAAACTCCCTCATAATGACGAGATTTATGAACTTTTCACCATCAATTAATCCCTCAGGGCAAGAAAAGGCCACAAAAAGAGCAGAAAAAGAGAAGATAGATATATATATATATATATAGATAGATAGATACCAATAATAATTATATTCTAAGAAGATTTTCTGGGAAGCCTATCATATTCGAGAAAGACCATCAGTTTCTCCACATGACCTTAACTTGCGTGTGACCTTGGCCTGGTCCGTGTCTCTGCAGAGTACTGCTGCAGCTGAGCAGCCATGCATCACTGACCTTTTATGAGTTAAGCCACTGCTCTCTGCATCTCTGTGGAATCATGGGTGAAAGGTGCAGTTGCACTGAAGCAGAGCAAGAGGTTTGCTCTGATAGAGGTGTTCACCTTGGCGCAGAAGGTGACTGAACCGGAGATATTGTTCCCAGCAGGGCTGCAGATGCTATCCTCACTGCAAGCCTCCTCAGAGCCGGCAACAATAACTCTTTTGTACCCAATATAGTGTAGAGCAGCAGTTCTTAATAAAATATGTTTGTTAGTGTTAGTGTTAGTGTTACTTTTACTGTACGTGCCTTGACTTCAACACCTTTTGAGGTTGAATATAGCTCGAGTCATTTCCAGATGCTGTCCCCGCTACTCCTGTCAGATGTCTTCAAAAAATGGTGCAGATGCACTGAAGCAGAGCAAGAGGTTTGCTCTGATAGAGGTGTTCACCTTGGCGCAGAAGGTGACTGAACCGGAGATATTGTTCCCAGCAGGGCTGCAGATGCTATCCTCACTGCAAGCCTCCTCAGAGCCGGCAACAATAACTCTTTTGTACCCAATATAGTGTAGAGCAGCAGTTCTTAATAAAATATGTTTGTTAGTGTTAGTGTCACTGTTACTGTACGTGCCTTGACTTCAACACCTTTTGAGGTTGAATATAGCTCGAGTCATTTCCAGATGCTGTCCCCGCTACTCCTGTCAGATGTCTTCAAAAAATTAATGATAAAAAAAAAAATAATAATAAATATAAAATAAAGTTCTGTACATAGATGCAACCAGCAATTACAGAACCAGCCATGGCAGCAAATGTTTTTTTTTTTGTTTTTTTTAATTGATTGATTGATTGGTTGATTGATTGATTGATTGTCTGCAGAACACAAAAGAAGATATTTTGAAGAATGCTTCAACTTTTTTCTGTCCATACAGTGAAAATCAACAGGGTCCAAAACAACACCATACCCAATTTACTTTCATTGTATCTATGGGAAATGTGTTTTGTTTTGTTATGTCTCATTGTTTTTGGACATTCAGATCAAAAGTTATGTTAACTGTTAAAAAATTGAACTGATGGTTGTAAAATATTTGCATAAATGACATCAAAACTGGAATGATGACTTCTCATACCATCTTCAGTTGGTGCCCCACATTTTTTCAAATTAACATTCAGTTAAAGAGGCTCCTAACTAGTTAAACTACTAAAATGGCTAAAACTATAACATCCACAACTGGTGTCTACATAATTTTGGTGTTTGCCCCTGATTATGTTCCACATATCACTTTTATATAATTATGTAAAAAGCCTGTTTGCTAACTGCATGTTTGTTTGTTTGTTTGTTTTTTGACATTTTCTCCTGGTTTTTGAAGAGGGCTTGACTCCTGGAGAATCCTATATTCTTTACCCATCTTAGTTTTACTCTAATGGGTTAACAGTTGTTAGCTTACATTTTATGTTGAGTTTCAGTCAGTTTTCGTATTCTACTGAATACTCAATCCTGCCCAATCCATGAAAATAACTCATGAGGTCATATTTTATCAGTGTAATTTCAGATGTGAGCTATGGGTGAGATACAATCAATCTTGAATGTTTTCATTGCAAAGCATGTGCTTTTTGAGAACATTCATTTATTTAATTAATTTTTTGAGACCATTAGGAACATTATTCATTATAGACAGGTGGGAATGATGTTAATTGGTTGTCGATTTTATTTATACACTTCCAGGATAACTTGGACAACCATGAGCTTCTAGCATCTTTAAAGCAGTCTGATGTGTGATGGCCATCATTAGCAATCATTTAACTTTGAGTCAAACCGAAGAACATGCATCACCTCGGAGACGTTTTCTTATTCTGAGAATTAATGCAGCTTCTTTCCAAAAATTCTGGATGTAATTTTATCTGCAGTTTTGCTTTATAAGAGTGTGTGAACAAGTGATACATTTCTTTAACTGTTGTGGATTCGATAGCAATTACAGTTTAACAACATCCTTCTGTGCTTATTTAAAATCAGATTCAGTCTTGATTTACTGAGGTTATTGTCAGATGACAAGCCTTGTGTTCCGTGTCTGTTTCCTATGGGAGTGCTGCAGGTTTATGAAGAGGCTCTTCATCAAATGAAAACTTCTAAAATCTCCCTTCCTTCCTTCTTTCCTGAGGAGGAAAAAAAACTGCCTGTGTGTCTTTTCCAAGGTTGCCGAATGCCTACAGCTACTCTTTAGATGTCCAAGAAACCTGGAAGACCAGTAATTTATTTTCAAGTTTGGGAAAGGAACTTTATCAAGGTAATGTATTACTATAGAGCTGAAGTCATTTTAGGTGAGAAGACCAATTTGACTTTTGTAATCCACTGTAATATAGACTTTAAAATTTAGTTTAGACACTAGTTAGTGTTAGTGACATTAGTGTTAGGACACTTAAAGGAACACTCCACTATTTTTGAAAATAGGCTCATTTTCCAACTCCCCTAGAGTTAAACAGTTGAGTTTTACCATTTTCGAATCCATTCAGCCGATCTCCGGGTCTGGCGGTAGCACTTTTAGCTGTAGCTTAGCATAGATCATTGAATCTTATTAGACCGTTAGCATCTCGCTCAAAAATGACCAAAGAGTTTCTATATTTTTCCTATTTAAAACTTGACTCTTCTGTAGTTACATCATGTACTAAGACCGACGGAAAATGAAAAGTTGCGATTTTCTAGGCCGATATGACTAGGAACTATACTCTCATTCCGGCGTAATAATCAAGGAACTTTGCTGCCGTACCATGGGTGCAGCAGGCGCAATGATATTAGAAAATCGCAACTTTTCATTTTCCGTCGGTATGAAATAAATAAGACAGTTGCACAATAAATGCATAAGCAAACTGACATTAACTCAGCTAGCTATTTAAATTAGAGAACTTTATTGTCCAAAGGCAGCTACAATACTAACATTTAAATCTTAATTTCTTCGTTTCAGAAATTCATAAATTTAGGGATGCACTGATCTTAACTTTTCATGACAGAATCCAGTACTGATTTTTTATGTATTTCATTTAAGCAAAAGACAAAAAAAAGAATGAAAATATGAGTATAGGAAGAATATGGTTAGTTGCTTTATTAGACAATATTTTTGATCTAAATTAGACTGTATGATGATGAGTGGTCTGACTTTAGCTTTGTGAAATTAGGCTACAGTACATAAAACATACCAAGCAGCAGATGGGCTGAATGAAAATTAAAATTCACTCTCTGTCAGCAGGTGGTGCTTTAGGAACAGCAGTGATGCATTGTTTCCTTGATTGCCACTGTAAACACTAAATGCATTATACAGAGGCAAGATGAAAGGAAAATGATCATCTAAACGGTTTCTTAAGACAGTCAGTTCCCCTCAGAGATACATTCATACTCTGAACTGCAGCGCATAGGTATTTTTTATTGAATTAAATTGTAACATTCACAATATGACTATGGCATTAAGCCATAATGTGATATCGATTATATGTCGATATATAGTGTGCCCCTAATTAAAATAATAATATATATATATATATATATATATATATATATAAACTTAACTCATTTGGTCGCCCCTACAATTTGCCTATTTCGCCTATGCGATGGGCCGGCCCTGATGCACACTATTATGTTATGACCTCAAAACAATTTTAACATGCTGTTTGAAACTGATAATTTTGAATGTTAGCGTCACATATACATCTTCATATGTATCTGACGCTCGGTAGCTCACGCGATACGGCGTTGCACTTGTGAGGAGAAAGTGAGAAGTTTCTGTGAAACTACGGTTCAATAAAAGAGTTCAAACCCACATAGAAAGCAGTTAAAATAACACAGTTGCATCAGCGAATTAGTTTTATATCACTTTTGCTTTAGTTAACACTATCTGGTAGGTTTAGGGTTGGGTTTGGTGTAGGGGGTCTGTTATTTTCGATAGAGCATTAGCGACACTCCTTGGACATTTGAATTCTGAAACACAGCAATACGTACCTGAAGCAATGTAATAAAAACGTAGCAGTATGTTTTTAGTTATAAAAACTTGATCACGGTCACGTATTGACTGCACATTTTAGTGCCACTAACTGGACATTTCACTTTGAAACTGCCGCAAAACATGCTGTATAAGTGTTACAGAAACGTCGCCACAAGCACATATTTCCAATGAGCATGGGTTGAAAAATATTGTTGGAAATGTGATGAACTACACCTGTGGCCACTGCATAAGTACTCCAGTAGTGAACCTGAGGGACCTGTCTACTTTCTGCTTTCAACCTACCAAAACCTCTAAATGATAATCCAAAAAGGGATTATTAAAACACAAGCACTTATTCCAAGGGTTATTATGCTCTTTTAGATTGTGATTGTGGGTCCTTCGTCATGGTTGCTGTTGATTTCCTTATGTCCATGGATCTATGTTTTGGTACTAGTGTAAGTGCTTTAGTCTTGAACAGCTCTGTAGTGTGCATGGTAATGGCAGACATGACAATGAGTTTTCACTTAATACAAGAGCCAAGATTTTTGATCAGTGGGCACAGGTCATCATTGGATGTTGTTTTTTTAATGTTGAATTGGGATGCTGGTTTCCCCACCAGACTTTTTTAACTAGCTTAAGGGAAGAGTTTACCAAAAAAAAAAGAAGAAAAAAAAAAGAAAATTCAGTCTCATATTGTTCCAAACCCATACGAGTTTATTTAAATTAAGATATTTTGGTCACATGTTATTTTAAAGGGGTCATGAACTGCTTTTTTTTTGTACAGATCTCTGAGGTTCACTTATAATGTTATCAAAATTTTTACATCAAAAAACACCATAATTTAGAAGTAATAGGCTATGTTCTGTCCTGTTTTGACCCACTCATCAGAACGCTCTGTTTGAATAGGCGTGGCGGATTGTCGACTCGGAAGTAAACGCCCACTGCTGTGATTCGTTAACAGTTGTGTATGTTTGACAGCCTACATCCTTCTTTGATGGACGCTGCTGTGATTTAGGATAAAAATGCATAAATACTCAGTACATATCAAAAGATCTGTAATAACAGACAAAGCGATAGTGACCACATAATAAAAAAACTCACACTTGTGTGGTGCGACATTACTGTCGGATCCAATAGTTGCCAACATCGTCTTTTAGTTTCAATCCTTCTGGAAATCCTGCTTCGAATTGTGCCTTGTTTGTAAATGAATCTGCGGTAAAATTAAGTGAACAAAGGACCAAGTTCTTACTGATGCAATCTGGAACTTTGTTAAAAATAAAGTTCATCCACTCTTTCCTAATTTTGGGATCAGATGCACAACTTAGCGCTGCACAGTGTCTTGAGCCATCCTTATCATTTGGTTTCTGTGTAGACCTGCGTTTTCCTCTCTCCATGTTTAAAATATACGCGTGAATCAGTGGGTCGGAGCTAAACAGGCAGTGATGTAGAAGCCAGCGTTGATCATCTTCTGTGGAGGCAGGGTTTAGCCACACTATTACATCATAAATCCACAACCTGTCGTTTTGGCAGATTGGCTTCAATATAAGCTGTTTTTAAACTAACAAGAAAGTTTTGAGATCTGAAACTTACAGGATGTTTTTATACCACAATGACCTCTTATATATCAAAAGATCAATGGGATTTAGATTTCTCAGTTGACCTCTTTAAGCTCCAATTCTCGCTATTAACAAACCAATAACTACAACCTAACTCCTAATTTGCTGCTTAATAATAGTTAATAAGGTAGTTGTTAAGTTTAGGTATTAGGTAGGATTAAGGTTTTAGAATATGGTCAAGCCAATATGTTAATAATAGGCATGCTAATAAGCAACTAGCTAATAGTGGGAATTGGTCCCAATACTTGTAACACAGACTCGGGTTGAGTGAGATCTATGTGTGGTTTATTTAGCAAAGCATGCTCAAGGTACAAATGTGCAATGGTTGAAATATTAATACTAACAGTATTGTCAGAGGCAAAACAGCAATCATACTCATAACCAGGCAGAGGATCAGGGCAGGCAGCAAACAATCAGAAATCCAGTCCAGAACAAACAGTAGCAAACAAGGGCAGGCAGCTAAGAGTCGAAAAGCAGTAATCCAAACAAGGTCGATACACAGGCTAGATGGTAGCAAAAAAGAATGCTCAGAATTGTAGCTGGGGGAAAACAAGACTTTGCGAAGTGTGAACAGGAACGCGGGGCTTAAATAGTCAGGGTAATGAGGATCAGATTAGCAGTGATCAGTCCAGGTATGTGGGCTCTTGGGAAATGTAGTCCAAGGTTAATACTCAGGTGAGTGAGACCTCCGGTGGCCAATTGAGGATTTTTCACCTGCGTTTGTAACAATATTAAAGTCTTACCAATATTTTAATGAAACATGAGAGATTTAATTTGCTTTACTTCAGCTGCAAATCCATTCCACCAAAACTCATGTTGAAAAAAGTTCACAAAGACACTGTAAACATAATCCTTATGAATCAAGGTGTTTACACCAAGTCTTCTGAAGAGACACTCACTTTATATGATGAACAGATTTAATTTAGGCTTTTATTAACATATTAAGAGCACATCAAATATGAAACGAGGCCAGTTCCAGACAAGTCCCGGGCTATATTTTGACTTTTCGAATATCATGCAATACATCTGTTTACAAAAATAAAATGGGTTGGGAAAACCAGTTTGTGTTGACTTTAACCAGCTCAATATCCTAGGTCGGGGGTGTACAATTTGGCTTCAGTGGTCCAGTTTCCAGTTAGACTTAACACGCCAACATGGACGTTTCTAGTAATTTGGATGCCCATAATTAGCTGGTTCAGGTGTGTTTAATTAGGGTTGGAACTAAGGCTATGTCCACACGAAGCCAGAGCTTTCCATATCCAATCTTTTTTTTCCCCTCGCCTCTGCGTCCACACGAAACCACAAAACCGACACAAAACGATGTAGTATATATGCCAGACCAGTATGTGACGCTGTAATTCTGCCACAGAGATACACTAAAAACGGAGAAGAAGACTTAGACTATGCGCATAAACCTTGCACATGGTATACAAACGAACATGGCATAATGCATTTATTAATCTGTGTTAATGTTAGTTAATAAAAAGACAATCGTTCAGTGTTTGTTCATGTTTTTGTTGCTGTTAAGTGATGTAGCGGTGTCTGACTAGCGGCGAGACGTGGGCTGATGACGTCATCGTTTCAGAAAATATACGGATTCGCTGTCCACACGAAACACAAGGGTGGCGTTTTCAGATTTATCCACTCTGGCACCCGGTTTCAAGAAATATCGGTTTCACTCTCCCAAAACGCCGTGATCCGTGTGGACGAAACGCCTACAAGATACAAAATTTATGCGTATACAGCTATACGCGTCTCCGTGTGGACGGGGCCTAAATTTTGCAGGATGATGGCCCTCCAGTAGCAGGATTGGACACCTGTGTCCTTGGTCCACCAGCTTCACCATTAAGGCCTTGCTTCACCAAACGTCACCAGGACATCACAAATAAATGTGTCTCATTCAAAAGATAGGGATGTTACAGTCCTTGCTACTTTTCAGAAGGACCTTCAGTATACAAAGTAACTTTATGAGGTGTGAAGGACAATTTTAGCTGTAAAATGACACAGCTCTTGTCTGCTGACTCAAGTTTTCCGTTACTTCCTACAAGCTCCTTGAATATCAAAAATGTCATACTTACAAACCGGAAAGAGTGTGACACAGTGCAGAACATCCTGAAATGGGAAATACAAGGCAAACGTTTTGTTGAGTGAAGCCCTCATACATATTCAATAAGGAAGTGACAGTTGGATGGTGCTTGCAGCGATGGCTGCTATCTCACGGCGACTGTAGTAGTTCAGATCATTTAATTCTGCCTCCAAAATGCTGTTTGGCAGCGATGTTCTCTCCCTGTGCATGTTGCTGGATATGTCATAATAACATTTCACTCCAATGTCCCAAAAAAGTAAAAGTTCACTTTAAAAAGTACTAGAATTAAATCAAGTTCCAGGTGGTTTCATGTTGTCAGAGCAATTTTCTGACAGTCTTTCTTTTGAGAGATTTATTATAAACTACCATATAAGTAAAAAGGTATATGATTTTTACATTCCCGTAGTTATTAATTTTCATACTGTATGTAACCAATTATCCTCATGAAAAGCTTTGGTTTTATTCTATTCACAGATCTGAGAGATCCCTAGTATTATACTGTAGTTCAAAATAATCACAACATGTCAGTGAGCAAGTGAGCTGTCTTGCTGTCTACGGTCAAAATAAGCCACCTTCTAAGGTAGCAGCCTGTCCTAAACAAAACCTCATTAGTAAGTGATTTGAAAAATTGTTTGATAGACAGAAACTCTGTGCACCATAAAGATACTATGTCATTGCTAACTCAATACTACTAAAATAAACATAAAAATGCATATCACATAAAATATTGGTAAAATACTTTGTAATTAATTTACAATCAACATTTCCTGACTCATCTGGATTTTTTTTTTTTTTTGTGAGCTTGTTGTAATGTGTAATAATTGTGTAATAAATCTGTAATAAATCTTCGTTTCAGGAAAAAAAAAGAGAAAAAGCAGAGAATGTTGTGGTGCCATGCATAAAGCTCAGGATGAAAAACCCAGAAGCTAGCAGATTTGTTCCCTGCAAGACGTGAGTCATAGGCTATTATCCATGTGCCCTTTAATCTGAGAAAGACACTTAACCCCATTTCATTCCAGGGGGATTGACCCTATAACAAGTGTGCTGGAAGTTACTTTGGATAAAAGCATCCACTAAATGACTGCTTGCAAAATTGAATTGTTTATCTAGTTTTATCAGGCTCAATGTGCTAACATATTCATAGTGAAGTAAAAAGATGCAGTTATACTGTTAAAACTGCTGTCTTGATTATAGTACTGGTTGCGATTCGGGTAATATAGGCATCAACTCATGTTTTCAGTGGTATTCAAAATTCAGTGTTTTATGTCAAGGCCTATAAACGTCCAATGAAAAGTGCACTGCTGTCACTATCACTGCCGAGCTCTTTTACTGTTGCCAATTAAAATGTAATGATCAACCCATATACCTTGTCTTCTGTAAGAAATAGCTAGCTGTATAATTTATATTCTCCATATGGCATCCTAACGTGGGAATCCATCAAAAAACAGATGACACCATAAACACGATAGACACCAAATTTATTTGAGTTCATTATACATGCACAACTGTAAGGCTTATATAACAATGAGACAATTAAATCTGGCATGTTTGTAACTAGTTTCTAGTTTTTATACTACAGCTTCATGCTTCGCTACCGTTCGGACGTTCTTGCTTACTGCTCTGCGCTTTGCTTCCTATTTCTGTACTTTTCTTTGATTTTTCTAAGATTTTTACTTCAGCAGATCAGCACAGTGCTCAAACAACATATTTTTGGCACAAACACTAAAACCTCTTTGGGACTGGAATAATACCACGAAAAAGAAGACTTTTGCCTCCCACTGCCAGCAGCTTACATTCCGGAGAAGGGAAAACACAACTATCTACATTATAACAGACGAGAGATAATAATGCCTCCTGTTGAATCTACTTGCTGCATGAACTACTGCAAACTTCTACAAAGGATTGCGGTTCTTGAAACAAAGTTACTTGCTGGACTTCCAAAACAGGCAGAACACTCAGCAGACCGTCGCCACGGACCCCCTCAGCATACAGCCGGTGAGTCCCATAAATCTAGTGAATCTCAGCAGTTTATACCAAGTGTAGAGGAACAAGCCGAAACTGATTGTCACACTAATCGATGGCACAAACAGGGAGCGAGACCCAAAGGCACTCGAGACATCAGATTGTCGCAAGTATCTCGTATTGCTGCGGTAGCATCCTCTACCCCAGATACGGCTATGACGAGGCTTATGAATACTGGTATTCTACCACCCCCTATACATCTTAAGAACAGATTTGAAGCATTAATGACTGCGGGTGAGGAATCCCCAAATGTGATTAAACATGGATCGGATCAGCCAGCAGCTAACATCGCTACTAACAGGCACTCAAGGTCGAGCAGACAGTGGGATTCAGTTCAGAGTGCAGCCGAGCCCAGGACTCTGATAGTGGGTGACTCTATTATCAGAAACATCAGTAGCAGAAATTCAGCAACTTTCTGCTTTCCTCAAGCAACAGTTTCTGATTTGAACAAGGAACTTCGGAAAATTCTAATGAACAAGTTGGCATTTTTAAACTTTCGCTCACTAAAAAATAATTCATTTCTAATCAATGACTTAACCACAAACAACCTGGATTTTATGTTTCTAAACGAAACATGGCTAGAAGACAGCTGCAGTGCAACAGTCCTCAATGAAACAACCCCTCCTAACTTTACTTTCACGAGTGTCTGCAGGACTGTTAGGAGAGGGGGATGTGTAGCTGCTCTATTTAAAGATGTCTATCAATGCAAGCAAGTATCATTTGGTCAGTACTTGTCTTTTGAACATCATTAAAGGTCTAAACATTTCATCCATTGTTATTAGGGACGTAGCACTATCTGATCACTTCTGTATTGTCTTTGATATATTGATCTCTGCTACCACTGAATCTAGATATGTCTCTGTCAGAAAGAGATGCATTAACGAAAACACTAGTGTGCTATTTATGGAGGCTATATCTTTAACACCAAGCATTTCTGCAGACTCTGTTGAAATTCACTATAGCATATATAAAGACAGCCTTCGTGCTTTCAGTGTGGAACTAGGCAAAGCTAGACAGTCATTCTTCTCAAACCTTATAAACAGTAACTTAATCAAAAAGAAAAATGCCCCTCTCCGTAATATAAAAAATAAGATACTATGTCTGCTTTTGAAGAAATTGATAGCAAAATTTTAGAAGAAATAGTACATCGCCTTAAATTGTCAACCTGCTATCTTGACACACTTCCCACATATATTTTCAAAAGGGTGCTAAACTGTTTTGAAGCAGATCTCTTAGAAGTGTTGAACGCCTCACTTCTTTCTGGGACTTTTCCAGACTCCCTGAAAACTGCAGTTGTTAAACCCCTTCTGAAAAAGAGCAATCTTGATAACACCATATTGAGCAACTATAGACCAATATCAAATCTTCCTTTTATAGGAAAGATTATTGAAAAGGTAGTCTTTAATCAGCTGAACAAATACTTAAACTCAAATGGATACCTGGACAATTTTCAATCTGGTTTTCGACCGCATCACAGCACAGAGACAGCGTTAGGATTGATTTTAAAGTACTTTTACTCGTTTATAAATCACTCAATGGCCTAGGACCTAAATACATAGCAGATATGTTCACTGAATATAAACCTAACAGACCACTCAGATCATTAGGATCGAATCAGTTAGAAATACCAAGGGTTCGTACAAAACAAGGGGAGTCCGCTTTTAGTTATTATGCTGCCCACAGTTGAAATCAGCTTCCAGAAGAGATCAGATGTGCTAAAACATTAGTCACATTTAAATGCAGACTCAAAACTCATCTGTTTAGCTGTGCATTTATTGAATGAGCACTGTGCAATGTCCGAACTGATTGCACTATATTTTATGAATATATATATATATATATATATATAGCATATCTTAATTTCTTCCTTTATTTAATTATTTTGATAGAAAGCATTAGTTTGAACATGTTTCTTAGAAGATTTTAAATGATTCAAAAGCAATTGCACAGTTCAACAAACAGAAACACGGCTTTTAATGCATACACCAACTATACACAACTTTCTTTTTTTTTTCTTTTGCTTTTCTTTTTTTAATAGTTGCTTGGAAACAAATATTGTGTTCACTTGAGGACTTAGCAACAGTAGTTTTGTTAAGCTTGCTCTTCTCTTTTGATCAGTGTTAGATGACACATTAACAAAACATAAATAATTGTTGTTTTAGCACAGATTTATAGCATCACAAACAATTACATTTTATATATATTAAAATAGAACAGTTCTTTAAATTGTAGTAATATTTCAAAATATTACTGTTTACTGTATTGTTCATCAAATAAATCAAACACACATAGTGTTGTATTAGAGGTGGAACAGGTCTTTACATTGCTGAAAGATTATGAGGGGGAAAAAAAGAAAGTACTGTAAATAGGATCAATTTTGATTTCCTGCTGACTTTAAATTCTGTGCCCTTGAAATTCAAAGCAAATATGGAAACATGTTTATACACTAAATATACTTTTTTTTTTTTTTAATGCAAGTGAAAATATCAGGTACAATTAACAACCTCAGTTAAAATCGCTCTGTGTCAGGAGGTCCTCAAACAAGAGAATTTATTTGCCACAGAATTGTCAGCATGAGCCTAAGACTGCAATGTGAAAATGTCAGATGAGAGGCAGGGAAAGGTAATTAAACATTGTGCGCACAGAAGCCTCCGTTTTGGGACTGTGGGACAGCTGACCCTCCTTCTTTCCCTGTAGAATCGGTTTGCACCTGAAGTTCTAGCTCACAAGTGAGGTGGTTGACTGGGCCGGGGTGACGGTTAGTGCTGTTGCATATGGGCAAGTTTTGCCATTGCACAGCATGTGCTGCAGGCAGAATTCTAATGCGGTCATCAATAACCCCAAACAGCTGCTCAGAAAGAAACACTCATATGAGTGAATGCCATGATGGAGCGCTTCCTGAGATAAAAATAAGGCTAAATTGATAAATTCAACAGTTCTATTAGATTTGTTTAAACCACTTATATGCTACAGCTTATGCTGTGTCAGACTATTTATTTTGACTAGGCTGCAGGTCAATGTTTATGAATGAATTGTGCAGATTCAGTGTTCTTTTCTGTTTATGCCTTAATCTAATGCTGTTTATAGGAGAGTGTTTCCGGTCAGCTGATATGATGCATATAAAAAAAAATGAACCCATTGCCAGAGTTATGCTTATTGCAACCCAGACACATTTGGAACACATTCCTGTTGAGACATTTCTGCAAAATGATATTACGTTGTTTTTTGCACATTCGGTGACTGTCAGACTCTGTTCCTTGTTTTGTGTGTGTTTTGCTCCCCATGTGCCTTCCATGCCCTTATTTGGTCCTTCCGGTTCCTGTCTCCATTTAGTTCTATTTGTTCCAGGTGTTCCTTGTTATTAGTTATCCTCCTCACCAGTGTTAATGTTGACAGCAAATTTGGATTTAGTTTTAGTCATAGTCTTTTGACTAAAATGCCATTTAGTTTTAGTCATATTTTAGTCATCTGAATTGTTTTTAGTTTTAGTCTAGTTTTAGTCGACTAAATATCATATGATTTTAGTCGACTAAATCTACAGTAAATTGCCCCCCTCCCGGAAGGTGCGTCCTCGCACCGTGGAACAATAGAGGGGGGGAATGGGTGGGGACTAAGGAGGAGGCTCAGGAGGAGGACAGACACCCGGGAGGGGGCCGGCAGACAGAGACCAGGGAGGCGACGAAGGA
>NW_015666557.1:917076-917528 GCF_001515625.1 Sinocyclocheilus rhinocerous
TAATGATGGTGGGCTGAGGGCGAGCAGAGGGGCTGCCAGACGACAGCGGTGGAGGAGGCAGGAGCGGGTGGGAGGGTAGGCATTTGTGAGCCTCCGGGCATTCAGAGTTAAACTCTGGATCGGGAGCCCCCTCTAGGCTGAACACGGGAACAGGATGGCGCTCTGGAGGAGCGGACACTTGAGGGTGCTTTCTAGGAGCGGGCACTGGAGGGCGGTCTGGACTGAATTTGGGGACTGGAGCCCTCTCCTCTTCGGTTTGGCACATTCGCCGCACCATACTCAGCTCACCCTCAGCTCCGGTGTAGGGGGCGGAGCTCCTCTCCGTGCTCACACCGTCCGCGGCTTTCTCCCTCGTGGCTGGCATTGTCGCCGGCTCTCGCACCTGGTCCGACAGATTGAGCTCCACATCCGGGGCGATCCTCCGCTCAGTCGCTCGGCCTTGCGCTGGCTCC
>NW_015666557.1:917637-918590 GCF_001515625.1 Sinocyclocheilus rhinocerous
CCGTCCGCGGCTTTCTCCCTCGTGGCGGGCATTGTCGCCGGCTCTCGCACCTGGTCTGACGGATTGAGCTCCACGTCCGGGGCGATCCTCCGCTCAGTCGCTCGGCTTTGCGCTGGCTCGTCTATCACGGCGGGAGTTGGCTCTCCATCATCGATGGGCTCGGACTGATGCTGGCTCCAGATGGTGGGCTGGACACTGGGTCTGGAGTGGATCTGACGAGATCATCCACGGGGCAGGTGGTGGATGGCGACCCGTTTCTCGCCAGTGTCCACTCCACGAAGGCGACGAAATCCTCTTGAGGACCATCTTCGGACGACAGCGCTCTGCTCGCGGTGTTCAAGCCCGCGTCATAGAATGAGCAGAGCGCGTCGTCCGGGTAGCTGGTGGTGCTTGCTAGCAGCTGGAATAGTCTCGTATGGTCCTCGAGAGATCTCTCCCCCTGCTCTAGCAGGAGGAGGAGAAATTCCGGGCGGGTGAAGGGATCCATAACAGGAAACACAACGGAAACAAAAACACTGAGAGAAAAACAAGAAAACAAACGGAGGGGGAAACACGGAGGTAACTGTGTTCGTCAGGTCTTCTGTCACGTTACGCTGTTGAGGGAACACGCTGGAGTCACGAGGAAACATTTAACAGACTTTAATCACGAAACACAGGAGATAATCCACAATAGGAGCTTGAGCCAACACACGTAGAGAACGAGTAGACCTGACAAACACAAACTGAACAGACTAGGACTTTAAAACACAGGGCAATCAGGGGAACACAGGTGACATCAATGGAACATAATCAAACTAAACGAGGACAGGAACATGACCAAATAAGGAAACACAGGAAGGACTACGGGGGCAAAACAGGTCCAAAAGTCTGACATTTCGCCCCCTCCCGGTAACAACAACAGAGGGAGGCATAGGTGGGAGCTTGGGAGGAGGCTCAGGAGGAGGACGGACACC
>NW_015666557.1:922164-922831 GCF_001515625.1 Sinocyclocheilus rhinocerous
TAGTCGACTAAATATCATAAGATTTTAGTCGACTAAATCTACAGTAAATTTAGTCGGCTGAAATCTAATGGGTTTAGTTACAGTGCATTTATTAAGCATTTCTCTAAAATTTCCAAACTCATTATTGTCACGTTACGCTGTTGAGGGAACACACTGGAGTCACGAGGAAAAGTTTAACAGTCTTTAATCATGAAACACAGGAGATAATCCACAATAGGAGCTTGAGCCAACACACGTAGAGAACGAGTAGACCTAACAAATACAAACTGAACAGACTAGGACTTTAAAACACAGGGCAATCAGGGGAACACAGGTGACATCAATGGAACATAATCAAACTAAACGAGGACAGTAACATGACCAAATAACGCAAAACAGGAACTGAAACACATGACAAAACAGGTCCAATAAATATTTTAGCTTATGTCCTGATGATTATGCTTAATCTCCTAACTATGCAGCAGATTAGTTCTGAATTAATCTCTTCCCAAATCGTCCCTCCCTAACATTTTCGTCTCGTTTTTATTAGTTGCCGAAAATGTCAATAAATTTTCGTCATAGTTTTTGTCATTCAAAAAGAGTTTTAGTTAGTTATCGTCTCGTTGTCGTCTGTGAAAAAAATGTCGTTGACGAAAGTTATGACGAAAATTATTCGTCAATGAAATTA
>NW_015666557.1:925109-929942 GCF_001515625.1 Sinocyclocheilus rhinocerous
CACTGGGTCTGGAGTGGATCTGACGAGATCATCCACGGGGCAGGTGGTGGATGGCGACCCGTTTCTCGCCAGAGTCCACTCCACGAAGGCGACGAAATCCTCTTGAGGACCATCTTCGGACGACAGCGCTCTGCTCGCGGTGTTCAAGCCCGCGTCATAGAATGAGCAGAGCGCGTCGTCCGGGTAGCTGGTGGTGCTTGCTAGCAGCTGGAATAGTCTCGTATGGTCCTCGAGAGATCTCTCCCCCTGCTCTAGCAGGAGGAGGAGAAATTCCGGGCGGGTGAAGGGATCCATAACAGGAAACACAACGGAAACAAAAACACTGAGAGAAAAACAAGAAAACAAATGGAGGGGGAAACACGGAGGTAACTGTGTTCGTCAGGTCTTCTGTCACGTTACGCTGTTGAGGGAACACGCTGGAGTCACGAGGAAACATTTAACAGACTTTAATCACGAAACACAGGAGATAATCCACAATAGGAGCTTGAGCCAACACACGTAGAGAACGAGTAGACCTAACAAATACAAACTGAACAGACTAGGACTTTAAAACACAGGGCAATCAGGGGAACACAGGTGACATCAATGGAACATAATCAAACTAAACGAGGACAGTAACATGACCAAATAACGCAAAACAGGAACTGAAACACATGACAAAACAGGTCCAATAAATATTTTAGCTTATGTCCTGATGATTATGCTTAATCTCCTAACTATGCAGCAGATTAGTTCTGAATTAATCTCTTCCCAAATCGTCCCTCCCTAACATTTTCGTCTCGTTTTTATTAGTTGCCGAAAATGTCAATAAATTTTCGTCATAGTTTTTGTCATTCAAAAAGAGTTTTAGTTAGTTATCGTCTCGTTGTCGTCTGTGAAAAAAATGTCGTTGACGAAAGTTATGACGAAAATTATTCGTCAATGAAATTAACACTGCTCCTCACCTGTCTGCCCCTCGTGATCTGCCCTATTTGAGTCCTAGCCCGTTCTGTTCTCCCTTGTCCGGAATTGTATATGTCTACCCTTGCTACGTGTGTTTTCCTTGTTCCCTGTATGTGATTAAAATCTATATGTTTGTATTCCACTCCTCGTCTCCTCGCTCCTTCGTCTCCGTGCTCCCCACAGTAGCACACCATGACAGAATTCCGGACCAAAACAGAAAACTAAGCGGCGCCCCTTCTCCCATGTTTTTGTTTTATAAGTCTTTTGTTTTCCATTTCATTTCTCCCCGTCAACATGGAGGAACGAGCGATGCTCATCGCCGTGGCTTGCCCGTTCGCCCTCGCCAGCTCCCTGGATGGGGAGACCCTGGTGATGCTGTTCCGGCTCAGGATCACATACCATCGCCCCGCGGAACTCCCAGACACCACCAACCTCGACTGGAAGGAGGCGGTCATCCGGTGTCTGGAGAGCCTCCGATCCCGATCCGGAGCCCCTCCGCCGGCCGCGGCATTCTTAAGCCTGCCGGCCGTTCCTCAGTCAAACCTGCCGACCATTCCTCTGTCAAGCCCGCCGTCCGCGGCTCACTCAAGCCCGTCGACCACGCCTTTCACCCCGTACCTAAAGGGAAATCTAAGGAGGAGAAGGCGGTCGGCTCCAGCCCCAGAGCTCGCTCCAGTGTGGGCTCCAACCCCCGAAACCAGCCCAAAGAGGGCTCCTGTTCCCGAGTTTAGCCCACGGAGGTCTCCTGTTCCCGAGTTTAGCCCACGGAGGGCTCCTGTTCCCCAGTTTAGCCCAGTGAGGGATCCAGTCCCCGAGTTTAGCCCAGAGAGGGCTCCAGTCCCAGAGTGTAGCACAGAAAGGGCTCCAGATACTTCCTAGTCTGCCTGCTCGGCCATGGCCTCCTAGTCTGCCTGATCCGCCATGGCACCCCAAACTGTCTGATCCGCCATGGCCCCCTGAGTTCCCTACTCTGCCATGGCTCCCCAAGCTGTCTGCTCCTCCATGGCGCCCCGAACGGGTAGCGCTCTGGAGGCCTGCTCTCCCATGTCTGTCCTGAGGGGCCTCCAGAGTGCCCACCCCCCATCCCCATTGGATGTTGTGAGGCGCGAGGACGCGCCTTCCGGGAGGGGGGAGTAATGTCAGACTTGTTCCTTGTTTTGTGTGTGTTTTGCTCCCCATGTGCCTTCCTTGCCCTTATTTGGTCCTTCCGGTTCCTGTCCCCATTTATTTCTATTTGTTCCATGTGTTCCATGTTATTAGTTATCCTCCTCACCTGTCTGCTCCTCGTGATCCGCCCTATTTGAGTACTAGCCCGTTCTGTTCTCCCTTGTCCGGAATTGTATATGTCTACCCTTGCTACATGTTTTCATTGTTCCATGGATTTAATTAAAATCTCTATGTTTGAATTCCACTTCTTGTCTCCTCGCTCCTTCGTCTCCGTGCTACTCACAGTAGCGCACCGTGACAGGTGACACTTTTAAGGTGAAATGTCCATTGAGTGGTGCTAAAAGCACGTTCAGTTTCATCTAAAAAAAAAATAATCTGAAAACATTTTGTTACACTTGTTATTGCATGAATTGCAACTGTTCAGAAATGAAATGTCTGATAATTGTCTTTAAGCAGTTAATGCTCTATCGCATTTGAAAATAATATAAAACCTACACTAAACCTAACAAACAATGTTAACAAAAACAAACGTGAGTTAAAATGAATTTGTTGAAGTGACCATGCCATTTTAGCTTGCTTCTTCAAGTCTTTGAGCTCTTTCATCATGACTCCCCTTACAAAAAAAGAAGTTTATTCAAGTGTGCTATTAGTATACTTCTTTTAAACTAAAAAAATAGGAAAGTATACTTTCAGTCTACTTGTTATGTACTTCTCAGAAATATACTTAAAATTACACTTGACACTATAAGTCTAAATATATTTGAGCTATAGCTACTTGTGCTCCGGTAATTCATGTTTTCATTGTTATACAGTAGAGGGCGCTATTACACATCTTCAGTACAGAAACAAGCCAAGAAGTAACCGAAACAACAGATGATTACAGGATTAGACACCATCAAAACTGTGTAACACCTTATGGAATAAAATGTCGACCCATGAAGAGGTAATGATTGTCAAGCTTTGGGGTGTTGATCAACTCCATCTACATTTTGATTATCATTCTGAATCCAATTCATATTCTTTTTTTCATCTTTTTGTTCAAAATGTTATTTATTTATTTATTTTTTATTTATTTATGAAACTTACAAAAAAGAGTGCATGAAACTAAATAACATGTTTTTGTTTACAAGCAGATACCCTGTTCTTTCTTTTGATATTTGTATGTTCAGATAGCCTATTCATATAACAAAATACATACCAATTAATACCTAAATAGGGACATACTTAAAGCATGATGTAAAGTTATCTTAAAGAAAACTTACAAGTATATTTGCAGTATAAAACTACTAAACTAGTTTACTGAGACTATACTTCTAAGTTGGGGTGACCCACACTTGGAATTAGTGCTCTGCATTTAACCCATCCAAAGTGCACACACACAGCAGTCCTGTGTAATAGCGCCCTCTACTGTATAACAATGAAAACAAATAGTGTCAAGTATACTTAAATGTCATTTTAAGTATATTGCTAAATGCTAAAAACTATCAGTATACCTGTAAGTTCACTTTTAGTATAGTTGCAGTACAAACTAAAAACATATGTAAACTAGTTGTGTACTCAAAATTTACTACTGTTAGTACTTAATACTTAAATTATACTTAAAATATACTTGTATATACTAGAAAGTGGGCCGATTTAGTCCCAAGGATTATTGAAATAGTACACTTTCAAGTATACTACTAGTACACGGATATTTGCATACTTACTAGATAAAGTATATGTAACATATACTTGAACTTTACTTAAGTATACTTAATAAAATAAATGGAAGTATACTTCTTTTTTGGTAAGGGTCATGTTTAACAGACTCATACTCAAGCGCTCGACATTGCAGTGTAGTTCTGTACTGGGTGGGATACAGAGCAAGTTTACTACATCAAAAAAGCCATACATATGGAGCTGGGGTCTCATTTATAAACGTTGCGCAAGCACGCAATTTCTATGCCCATTGTGTGCTTGCGCAACGTTTATAAATGAGACCCCAGCTCCATATGAATGGCTTTTTTTAACGTTTCCACGCACATATCAGGATTTATAAAAAATAAACTTGGCGTAAATATGTACGCACCGTACGGACATTCTAGACCATGCATACGCACTGTTTTTCCTGGAGTCAGAAAAGTAATGAAGTAAACAACGATTTTAAAATCTGTTTTCATTTTGATATACACATTTACATTAAATATTCCACTATCATTAATAAGCACTGAAATTACATAAAGTCTTTACGCAGAAGTTGAACATATTTAGTGGATGCGTTTGATCACTTTTCCTGTGGCATGCTGTTTTAATGACAGCGAGGAGTGCTATAGGTGCACAATAATTCATATTTAAACTAAACTGCAGATCTCATGTTATCAGAAAATATTTTTAGTGAGAACAATGATCAATGATGCACACTTACTTCGATATTATGGCAGACATTATATGCTGGATTCAGTGGTCGAACGGTCTATTGTCTGGTTTGAATAGGACCAATGATAATAGCTTACAGTACAACCGCAGCTGCACGGAGGTGTTGATGCCGTGTGAAGGCATCTCCACAACATTATGGAAAATGCCACTGTATTTGAAGGATACAACTTGAAGAAAATGGTCATTTGCATGTTTTCTTTTTAAAATAGGCTACTTTGTCATTGATGTGCCGAGTAAGACAATTCTATTTACACATTTACGCATAAATTAAATTTGATTTGAATTGTTTAAAACAATTGAAATACTATT
>NW_015666557.1:930898-931590 GCF_001515625.1 Sinocyclocheilus rhinocerous
TTTTAGACATAGTTATAGTGAATGCGCTTGATCACTTTTCCTGTGGCATGCTATGTTTTAATGACAGCGAGGAGTACTATACAGTAGGTGCACAATAATCCATCTTTAAACTAAACTGCAGATCTCATGTTATGAGAAAATATTTTAGTAAGAACAATGATCAATGATGCGCACTTACTTCGATATTATGGCAGACATTATATGCTGGATTCAGTGGTCGAACGGTCTATTGTCTGGTTTGAATAGGACCAATGATAATAGCTTACAGTACAACCGCAGCTGCACGGAGGTGTTGATGCCGTGTGAAGGCATCTCCACAACATTATGGAAAATGCCACTGTATTTGAAGGATACAACTTGAAGAAAATGGTCATTTGCATGTTTTCTTTTTAAAATAGGCTACTTTGTCATTGATGTGCCGAGTAAGACAATTCTATTTACACATTTACGCATAAATTAAATTTGATTTGAATTGTTTAAAACTATTCGGCCAGTGGAAAAGAATGAGATCAACTCTATTCTTAAATATTTATCTGAGAACTATTTTAAACCATTTAGTTTTTATGGATTTTTATATATTTATGCTAAAACATAAGGATACTGGATGATGTTTAGCAATAAAAATTGTGTATGGCACAAACGGCATTTATAGTGCTTATCTTTTTTTTTTTTTTTTTTTTTTTTTTTTTTAC
>NW_015666557.1:932391-937586 GCF_001515625.1 Sinocyclocheilus rhinocerous
CTGGATCCAGAGCCGCTCTGACTGGATCCAAAGAGCTAGTGCTACTTCCAGCCCTATTTCTCTTACCCCTGCCGCCTCTACCTCTAGCAACAGCTCTCCTATGGACACTACGACCACGTTCTCCCCTGCCAACCCCATCCCCGTTGGGCAAAGTATCGAAATGATCACTTGTTTGTGCTTCGTGAACACTCGCGACTTGCACGGCGGCACCATTGCGCTGCAAAGATGTACCGGGAGAAGCGCGATTATTAGACGACCGATCATCATTTCCAAAAGGCAAATATTCCCCTTCAGAGTCAGAATCGGCGAATAACATTTGCAACACATCCTCACGGTACAACTTTCTTATTAGCCATTTGGCGATTTTCTCTCACAAATCTCACAATTTACTCGAACGCTATGAACTGAACTGCTTCCGCATCAATGACACGATAACTCACTTGCTCTGCTATTTCCTCAAACACTTTGAATAGGAAGGTGACGTAATTTTGGTCTAGAATCGAAGTACTACATGTCTGCCATCTAGTGGTAGGGAATACAAATGAGATATTACACCATATTAGGAACTACAGTCTATTTTATTAAGTATGACGTCTTGTCGCAATTTTGCGACTTTGGCGCTTAGAGGGTTAATGGTGTTAAACATGGTGTCACGTGGATGGGAATATGCATGGAAATGATATGCAGATGAGGTTATGCATAGTAAAACTAGGCGTTGTAAGCTCCATATATGGTGATTTCGAGGAGGAGTCAGGGTGGAGATGCATGTACGCACAATCTTCCCCTGACTGGGATTTATAAAGGGATTTTTTGCGCAGGTTCTGGCGTACACATGGTTTTATAAATCTAGCTTTTGTGCATATGTACACTTTTAGGATGAAATCTACGGAGAGTTTTATAAATGAGACCCCTGGTGATGTAAATGTGAAAATGTATGTTTACAAATCATTCACTATGGTACAAGTGTTTTGAGTTGATTGTGCAAGTCTTTATTAATCGATAGTCTGCCGCTGTAATCATGATTTGTGCGAAAATAAATAAAAAGTCGATGGTGTTTTATGGCCTCTGGTATTCATGTCAGCTGGAAACTGCAGCATATTGTTTGTTTATATATGTTTTATATATATTATATATATATATATTTTATGTTGTGGCTTTAAACGAGCAGGTCGTAACAACACACACACAACTCACAAGTCATGCGATGTAGTCCTACTAGTTCAAAGGCAGCCAAAAGTTGAGAAAGTTTTGCATGAACACTCGGCGTCCATTGACAAGTGAGAAATTCAGACAGATGGTTCAGTTGTGCATTCTGAAGTCCAGTTGTGCTTGATTTCAAACTGACCTGGCTTTTTCCACATCATCTAAACTCATCTGATACATTTCTATCAGTCAAACACTCCAGTTTGTAGTCATCGTTACAGTGCTGCACCCATCCATGTATGGGGGCGTTTGATGCATCTTGAAAGAGTTTTGATAGTTTACCTGCTATTTCAGTTTTTATCAGCCGTGGCCATATGGTGTTCCTCTATGGACACAGTGTGGCCCGTCGATAAAAGGGTTTCCTTTAGATGTATGAATTCTAACCTATAACTCAAGAGGTGTATTTACCTTAATCTTTGCCCTATTGTTGTTCTTCTGCAGTCTTCAGTGTAGCTTGTACTTCTGGTTGTCCTGTTATTTTTAGGGATGAAATGAACAATTTGGACAAACTTGTCAAATGGACAAACCCCAAAACATGGTGGTGATTCTAATGCAAAATATGACACATCCATTCAACATATTGATGTTGAAATATACTATTTTTTTCCCCCATGGGGAAAAATGGCCAATCAAAAATGAAATATATACTAAATAAAACACAACAATCACTAAATCACTTGTATGTGCTGGTCAGTAGTAAATGTTTTCAAATAAAAAATTAGGTAACACTTTATTTCGATAGTCCACTTTAGACATTCTACTAACTATAAGTAACTTTGTAACTACATGTCAACTACATGTCAACTAGCAGTTAGTAGAGTATTAGTAAACTGTCTGCTTAATATCTTCTAACACTTTCTTTGTCACATTCTACTAACCCTAAACCTACCCTAACAGTCTACTCTGAGAGTTAGTAGACATGTAGTTGCAAATTAATGAGAATTAGTTGACATGTAGTTGACATGTAGTTACAAAGTTACTTATAGTTAGTAGAATGTCTAAAGTGGACTATCGAAATAAAGTGTAACCAAAAATTATATACAAATGCTGCAGGTAAAGCCTTCTAATTGGTTACATGTAAGATATTTTACCATATACATTGAAAAACTGTAAATGGTTTAACATCACATTTAATTTTGTTGTAAAATACTGTAAAATATGTTTTTTTGCATGTGTAAAGAATGCATTAGCATATAATTTACAATGAAAAAACAGTAACATGACATTCCCAGAAGCGCCTGTGGTACATTATTTTCGATTAAATATTTTTCTTTGTATTTTTGTTATCTGTACAACAGGTTGTTTTATTTTCAATTTTCTGTTATTTAGTTCAGTTATGTTTATTGTGTTATTTTAGTATCATGCATTTTATTAGAGAGAATCAGACAATAAAGTCCCAGAACACCAATCGGGGTCATTCTGGCCCATTTTAACCCCTGCCTGTCTTTCTTTCTCCCAGGCTTCTTGTCTGTATCTCTCTCTCTCTATCCTTGTTCTTTCATCCTTCACTCTTTAGGTCCATGTCCAGTTTCTAGTTGGAAACGACGACTATGAGACACAGGTGCAGCTGCTCTTGCCAGGTCCCAATGGTCTCTTTACTTGTGAATGAGCTGAGATAGAAAATAATCCCAGAGTGCTTGTCATTACCCGTTTATGTCTCCGCCAACTTCTCTCTTTCCATTTGTCATTTGAGTGGAACACCGCAAGAACTGCCTATTGTTCATTGTCTGTTGTCACTGTCAGTGTCTTTTGATAAGATTCAGTATGATCTAGAGACATATAGTGTTATATCTACTTATAAGAGCTAATCATTGCCTGACTGTGAGTTTGGATGAATTCTAGTGCCAAATAGCTTCGCTCCACACAGGCCTCGGGACATTGTGTCCTGTTCCTGTTGTGAGAGTGACCCTCTGCCTGAGAACCATCTGTGGCACTCCCAACTTGGACAGATGTTTCTTGGACTCATTATTCAAAGCTGTACAACAGATGGAGGAAATTCATAAAACAGTATTTCAAATGAGGTTTCAGATCCTCGTGCTGCACTTCAAAATCTGTCACCTGAGAATTCCACACTTACATTCACATAATGTAGTAAGCCATCCAAGCTGTTTACTGGTATACATTAGAGTTGTAGTATCAATATTTTGAAACCTAGGCTCACTGGAAAAATATACCTCTACTTACATTTCTGCAAAACTCGAAAAACCTACCTATACATACAATTCACTACCGTTTCACTAGAGGCACTAGAGGCACTAGAGGCAGTTAAACACCAATAACTTTTATTCCTTTTCACCCAAATTTTGATTAAATGGGCATATTGACAATTGATACAAACTTATTTTTGCATGGTTCCTTGCACAACACTATGTTATGACCTCAAAACACTTCTGTTGTACTGCATGTTTTGTAAATTAATACATTTTGATTTTTGCATTACATAACCAGCTCCATATGTATGGATTTTTTGACATAGTAAACTAGCTCGGTAGCCCACCTGGTACAGCATTGCATTTGCAATGTGAAGCACGCAGTTATAAGTATTGTGAAACACTAAAAGACACACAAAAACTAAAATGGCACAGTTTCTTCAGCAAATGCTTTTTTTTTTTCTCTCACATTTGTACTTACTGGACATTTCATTTCTCAACTGCCATGATGCATAGAACAACCAACATAATAAAAGGTTGCCACATGGATGTTCAACTGTTTTGATAAAACTGTGCTGCAACTTTGCAAAAAAACGTCACCATAGACATGTTTTTACAATGAGCATGGGTTGACATTTTATAAATCATCAACCATTTCATAGTCTCAGCCTCAGATGACTCAGTCTTGGACAATCTGTGTACTAGCAATTACAAGCGTTTCTTTTCTTTCTTTCTTTTTTGAATTCAAAATTGATGGTTTTTTTGCCTTTAGCAGGGCTGTCTAATCCTGTTCCTGGAGATTTACCTTCCTGCTAAGTTCAGCTCCACGCTTAATCAAACACAACTGAAGCAGCACATTAAGATCTTCAGCAACACTCGATAATTACAGACTGGTGTGTTGGAGCAGGGTTAGAACTGAACTCTGCTGGAAGGTAGATCTCCAAAAACAGGACTGGGCGCCCCTGCCTTTTAGCATTAGCAGTCAGATTGGAGCACTGTCCAAATGTCATGCAAATAAAAGTACTGTGGTTAGTCATTTTACATACACTTCCTAGCTCACGGTCCATTTGTACTGTACATATGTTTTTGACTTTGAGCAAAGGTGCACATTGGAGGAAAGGATAGAGATGGTCATGTGAAAAGTGTGTCTGTGTTTGAGAGAACGGGTGCTGTCTGCCCTCCTCTTGTCCTCCTGATAGCTTCAGCAGTACTCAACATCATAATGCTGCTATTTACAGCATCTACTCAATAAGGCAATATCTTCGGATCGATTTTTACAGCTGCTCACCCTCAACTTCTTCTCCAAGCACACTGGATTTGATATCTCAAGTGCTATTGATTTCTCTATAAGTAAAAATAGTCTTTTTCAGGGTATGCATAGACAACAGCTATGGTGACAACCTCCCAAAGTGTGTTTGTTTGTTTGTTTTTTAACTTTGGCTTGTTGAATACTCTTATTTATAGAACTATTCTGATTAAATTATCTTTCTAATAAAGACATTGAATTGTCATCACCTGAACCACAAAGCTAGAAATGGCTGAATTAACTGTTTTGCCCCTATAAAAATATTAAAATGGCTTAGAATATTATTAAAATAGTTTTAGAATATATAATCCTGCTAAACCAAACATTTAATATGCAATTTCAAGGTAGTACAGCACATACAAAAAGTTTATGTGATGCATAAAATAAATTATTAAAATAAATATTTTATTATGATGATGACGATGAGTTGATTCATACCGGACACATTCAAAATGTGCAGTGCTTGAGGATTGAGAAACACTGGTTGATACTTCCCACAGATATATACTTCATTTTATTGATTTATTTATGTATGT
>NW_015666557.1:937997-955715 GCF_001515625.1 Sinocyclocheilus rhinocerous
ACCTGAACCACAAAGCTAGAAATGGCTTAATTAACTGTTTTGCCCCTATAAAAATATTAAAATGGCAGTTTTAGAATATATAATCCTGCTAAACCAAACATTTAATATGTCATTTCAAGGTAGTACAGCACATACAAAAAGTGTATGAGATGCATAAAATAAACACATTATTTTATTATGATGATGACGGTGACTTGATTCATACCGGACACATTCAAAATGTGCAGTGTTTGAGGACTGAGAAACACTGGTTGATACTTCCCACAGATGTAAATATACTTCATTTTATTTATTTATTTATTTATTTGAAACCGTAAAAATAAACAATAATAATTGTTAATTGAGTTCCTTGTAATTGTTAAGAATAAAATAAAAATGCAAGATCCTTTTATTTCACTCACACCAAAAAAAAAACAAAAAAAACTGTCACAAACTCTAAAGAAGACGATGGTAATAAAAATAAAACAAGGTTTATTAAATAACTCAACATTTATATGCGAGACAGCGTGCTATACACAAACAATACTAGACAACTAAAGGGTGGAAACAGAGTAACATAAATACTGGACAAATGAGGGTAAAATGACAAATACCTGTGCAGATTAAAGGAATCACCATGACAACTGAATAGTGCCATGAAAACTGAACAAATGAAGACAGGAAACAAATGAAAAACATAAAAAAATAAAATAAAAGTCCATGATAATGGAACTAACTAAACAGAACCGTGACACCAAAAAATATATATATACAGTATATATTGAATGATAATTTATCACTAAGTATTTATTGCAGTCACTACTCTTTGAAGAGGGACAGACTGTATAAATTACCTTTTTTAAAAATTGAAAAGAAGCTTTTTGTCACATGATTTTCAATTTTAGTTGTAGGTTATACAAAACCCATAGAGGCTACGCTCAATGACATACCAGCAACACACCATAATTTGCTCTACATATAATACGCAAGCACAATTTAACATAGCTGGAAATGTTGCTTGAGTAAATGTCGGCCATCACACTGAAATACTGCACTTGTCAGAGCAGTTACTAACAGGAAGCCCGACACATATTTAAAGGTTTTGACAGATAAGCATGTGATGTGTGGGGATTTTATTTTTATTTATTAATTTTTTTCACCCACAAAGCTGAAATGAGTATAAGCAGTGAATGGTTTACATGATATACAATGGTCTTAGCTGTATCTCTAAAAAGGTTATAACGGTATAAAAAAGGAGAAAGAGAAGTGAGAGGGCGCACAGAATTCAAATGGATGATAGAGATCAGGCTTCATAGGAACAAGGGTATGTGTGTGTGTCGCAAGCAGACTGACAGAAAGTAATGGATTTCTGCATCTGTTGTGATTAAGAGTGTGTGTGGAAGCTGTGATAATGTGCTGATATCTGTAGGGAACTGCCTGATGTTGGTTGCTGATAATGTGCACACTCAGACGTGCTTCATTGCTGCCCAACGCAATGCCTCCATTCTTAAGAGATTTATTTCCTCCCTTTTTGTATCCTTCTTTCATTTTAAAGTCAGGATTTTGAATGGTTAATATCAATGTTAATCATGGCAGTTTAGGCGGACAATGTTTCTGCAGAATTTGAGTGACCCTGCCCTTGACGGAAGATGCTATCAGGCTGAGATGATATAAAATATTGCTTCAGCTGTTTTATTGTCCATCTATCCAGAAGTGTAATATGATCTGTCAGAGTGGCTTAAAAGGGAAGCATCCTGCAGCGACGCTGCTCTGGTCCTCAGTTTGCTTGTTGATCATGTGTTTGAATGACACAAAACTCAGTGGCTTCTTTATACATAGTATTATTTTTATAGTGCATTATAATCATTATGGATGTATACGGCAGAGGGGAACATTTTCAGGGAATAAAGACATTTCAAAACATGTAATTTTGTTAATCACACAAATCTACCATTTCTTCTGAAGACTTGACATATAGAACAAAAGTGCTCACTAGTTATTTTGTGATAGCTGGAGCCTATCAATAAAAATAATCGTATGTGTTGTATAGAAAAAGGAGCTCAGACAACAGCTGCTCAATACCATTCAAAAGTTTGGGGTCAGTAAGATTTTTTTTACGTTTTTGAAATAAGTCTCTTATGGGTATGTTCACATTTGCTCGTGAGAGGTTATTGAAAATACTGTTTCAGCTTTTTTATTGTTCATCTATCTAGAAGTCTGATTAATTGGCCTTTGGCATCATGGTTTTGACATGCGAAGGGCAACACCTATCAGCTTTGGTGATTATTAACATAAATCTTGAAAAACAGTCACACAACAATGAACAATTAATCACGACAATAAGTCACGACATCTGTACAGCCACTTATCTTATCAGATCCACCAAATATTAACAATCTTTTCATTCAAATGCTTTTTCCTTCACAGTTTTGACAGAGAACACGATGTTCACATTTGCTCATGAGAGGTTATTGAAAATACTGTTTCAGCTTTTTTATTGTTCATCTATCTAGAAGTGTGATTAATTGGCCTTTGGCATCATGGTTTTGACATGCGAAGGGCAACACCTATCAGCTTTGGTGATTATTAACATAAATCTTGAAAAACAGTCACACAACAATGAACAATTAATCACGACAATAAGTCACGACATCTGTACAGCCACTTATCTTATCAGATCCACCAAATATTAACAATCTTTTCATTCAAATGCTTTTTCCTTCACAGTTTTGACAGAGAACACGGTTTACTAGGTTCACACTGAATATATGCTTTGGCCAGGGGTTATGGGATCAAGATAGCATTCAGGAAGATAAAACATTCTTATTCTGTGCATAAACTTCATATCATTGTACTTTCTAGTGTTTGGAAGAAAGGAATGAATGAATGGATGGATGGATGGATGGATGGATCGATTGATCAACCAACCAACCAACCAACCAATCAATCAGTTGATTGAATCAATCAATCTGTTCCATATGAAATTATTTCATACAATTTCATATATCAGAAACATTTCTATAAATTAAAAAAAACAACTTCTATAACACACTATTACACACACGCGCACGCACACACACACACACACACACACATTACATTTACAGGATGGATCGATCGATTGATCAACCAACCAACCAATCAATCAGTTGATTGAATCAATCAATCTGTTTCATATTAAATTATTTCATACAATTTCATATATCAGAAAAATTTCTATAAATTAAAAAAAAAAACTTCTATAACACACTATTACACACACGCGCACGCACACACACACACACACACACACATTACATTTACACTCTATTGCACTAAACCTAACACAATAGTGTAAGACAAATAATGCAATTTAAATAATTAATCAAATTATTCTATTCATTTTGGATATATGGCATGCTTGGTTCATCTTACTGAGCCAGTGTGTGATTGGATATAAGTGTAGATGCACCTTCAGGGTTGTTGGGCTTCATTACAAAATGTTTCATAAAATGTTTTCATCAAAAAAAAAATATAATAATAATAAAAACTAAAAAAATGATGTGCCATTATTTTAATGAGTTTTTGCAACACAAGCCTATTATTGTAGTATCATCGATTCCAGTGTGAGAATTATACAATGGCTTTAAGGGGGGCTGACGTTTAAAAAAACTTTCTGTCAGTAATAATTAGAACACAGTCTGTTAGGTTCATCTTTGTACAACTTCTCAAATAGTCTTTTGGAGCCCCAAGCACAATTATCCAACCATCAACTATCCCAAAACTTTTAAAACATGACAATATGTTAGTTGTTGTTATTAGATTTGCTGTAGTTAAGTCTATAATGAAGAGATAATTGTGGTAGGCTGTTTTGTTGACATACTGGTCAATACTGATGGTAAGAGTGAGCGCTTGATCAGTGCAATGTTGCTATAGTACTTCCTCAGGCGATCACGACTGCTGTGGTGTTCTCGTCTATTTAGTGTGCACTGATGCACTTGTAATGTGACTTTTAAAGTTCACGAAAGGTTGTTTGAAACACTATTGGAACATATACATATTTTATTACTTTTATGAGACTTTATATAACTACCTTTCAGGATTCAAAACTTAAACGTATTTAGACCCGTAATACTACAACAAAAGCACTGTTTACAAGTGAAAACAGTCCAACACAGTTCTAAACATATATGTGGGGGGATTTCGTGAGAGGACAACAGGGGATGGACTTTTTCCACTGGAGGAAATGTTATTATGGACTGGTGACGGTTTAAATTTAAAATGCCTTTATGACTGATTTGTTTCTTAGAAATATGCAACTTTTCTCTTCACAAGATGCTAATTGATGGACTGGAGTGGTGTGGATTATTTTTGAATTATTGTGATATTGTTATCAGCTCTTTGGACTCTTGCCGTACCGACGGCACCCATTCACTGCAGAGGATTTATTGATGAGCAAGTGATGGAATGCTACATTTCTAAAAACCTGTTTCCATGAAGAAACAAACTCATCTACATTTTAGATAAACCGAGGGTGAGTACATTTTCATCAATTATTTATTTTTTGGGTGAACTATTCCTTTAAGTTATTTCTAAAAGAAACAACTCCATTATTATTTCCAGTCATTAGTCTATTTAATTAAGCTTTTGATTAAACACTGATAATCAGTGTCTGTTGATTTTAATTATTGATACGAGAACAAATATCCACCATATTTTATTATTGTGTTAACTAAATGTATTTATTGATTGATTGCCAAAAATTAAACTGTTAATTTACCAATGCTATTTATTATAGGGTTTGGTCTGGAGAAATTGTGACAAACTTAGGATGAATTAAAAAACACGGGTTGTATTATGTCTAAATAATTATGTTATACTATTTTTTGGCTTAAATATTACAACTTGATTTTACAGAATGTCTTTTTTTTCCTAAAGATGCACAAGTAAATTTCCAAAAGCCTTGCATAAATAACGAATAATGGTATTTAAATGTACGACTATACATATGTTTTTTTCACTACCTGTAGGGCTGTGACATCACCGATTTATTTGATAGTGCCATTACTGTTTAACTGATCCCGTGGGATTACTTTCACAGGAAAACAAGTTATTCCATCTTCATGCCATATGTCCCTCTTCCCACCGGTTGTCGGCTCGCCTTTAACTTCATTACAGATTTGAGACACACATTTGACAACTACTGTACATATCTCAACTCCAGGTTGCTTATGAAGAATAGAAGCGACTTACTCATGTACACTCAGATCATTAGTGATGGGAATTAACATTTATTGTCCCAGCAGCTTTTAGGGAGAAGGAGGGGTCTTTGTATGGAGTTAGACATGACAGATGGCTAGTGCTTGTTATGAGTGAGTTGTGCATGCGGCGCTCTTTGTTGTAAACAACAGTAGCTCTATTACTGCCTAACAAAGCTTTGCATGCTTCTGTTCTTAGATTAGATATCTCTGTTGAGTCAACCTGTGATTTAATGATATGCCTATTAAGCTTACTCTGCCTTTAAACGAGCAGGAGTGCTGTTTCTTCCCAAATATCTGCACAATTGCAAATGTGATATTGATTGTATACAATAGTTCAATAAACAACAGTTAATATTGTGTTATATTTTAGACACAATACTGCCAATATTTCCACTTACTCAGTTTGTACAAACAAATAATCAAAAACTAAAAAAAAAAAAACTATCACTATTTTTCATACAATTCAAAGTCATACAGGTGATAATGGTGAATAAATGATGACAGGAATTTCATTTTTGGCTAAACTGTCCCTTTAAGAGAAGCAAAAGTTGAAGATCAGATTGTGTATAAGAATTGTGCTATGTGTAAGAATTTTCATGTATTAATCGCTTTTTATTACCAATGCATGATCAGCTTGTAATGAAACTTGAATGCTCATAGTGTTCAGGATAATGCCGAAAGAACTATTCTGTACTTTAATGTCAATATGTCATGCAAAGAAAATAGATTAATTAACTGTGATCTCACATAGCCAGATTTACAGTATATAATCTATAATCTCGATACACTATAAAACCAAGCTTTCAATATAGTGTCATTTTAATTACCTCATCTGTCGACATGATGCTATCAAATCCACATCACTATGGTCAGATGCTTTCTTAACTGCTGTTTTCTAACCGCCAATTTTATTTATTTATTTATTTATTAATTGTTATTGATAGGAAAACATGCAGCACATATTCAGCACATATTCATCTAAACGTCGCTCTCAGTAGCGTGGATGGAGTCCGGATGTCCATTAACAGTATATGTTTGCAAAATTATTTCCAACTTCTTTTTTTGCTCTAAACATAAATAGATAGATAGATAGATAGATAGATAAAATGCAATATGCTATTGTTCACTTATCGGTCACTAATAACACACACACACACACTATATATATACAACATGAAGCAACTGCACAAAACAAAAACATCAGACGGGCTGAATGAATATTTTATTATTACTCTTTATTATTATTAGTGTTTTATTACCTTAATTATATGTAGCCTGTGTCTGCACTATGACTGTAGGCTGTACTGGAAGCTAAGGCGTTAGAGGCTATGTACACTAACTGAAAATAGCAGTATTTTTTAGTGATATATGCTATTTACACTAAGTGCAAACAGCTATAGATTATATTTAGCCTATAGCCTACTATGTTAATATAGCAGGGTATTCTGCTAATTACTTATTGCAAATAGTGGCAATTATCTGCACCTCAGCATTGTAATACATTATAAAACAGTATGCAATAATAACTTATTGAGTGTAAATTATATATATATGTAGTTGGTTGAACATGTAGAAAATTACAATCAAGGCTGTACGTTAACTTTTTAAAATATTTTTTTTACATAGCACTGGTGCTACAGAAGTTGAAAGTTTTGTAGCACAGGCCAAACAGTTGTAGCACAAGTATAACACGTCTGTTATCATGCCTGAAAACAAACACAAGTAATGGAGTTCATCACTTAAACAGGCACTGATGTTCCATACAGAGCACAAAAAATACAAACCATCACAAAAATTGTTTTTAGACAAAGTTTTTTCTTAATTTGCTAAAAATGGAAGTGTGCAGAAACATAACACCTCTTACACCTTAACAAAATATAAAATAAAAAAGAATGGCAGACATTTAGGCTAAAGTGAGTAAAGATAAAAATCTGTGTCATTATTTTATCTTTGTTATTAGAAAATAAGAACAAAGATATACATTACAAATACACATAATATACAAATAAAACAAACAGTGCTTTATTTTTCAGGTACAGTATTTAGCAATAACATTCAAGAAATTGAATGAAAAAATATTAAAATAAAACACTATATACATCAACTATACTTTTTTTTTAAGCAACTGACTGATGATACGTTCATCAGTCAAGAGCAGTGAGTGATTTTTTTCTGTTTTGTTGTTTTATTAACATTACAATAATAGTTCACCAAAAATTAAAATGCTGTCATCTGTCTTTCAATTATGTCATAGTGTTTCATTTTCATACCATCATTTACTCAAGTTGTTTTAAACCTGAATTAGTTTATTTCGTCTGTTGAACATAAAAGTTATTTTTGAAGAATGTGGGTAACCAAGCAGTTGCTGGTCCACAGTGACTTCCATGGTATTTTTTTCCTACTGTCAAAGTCAATGTGGACCAACTACTGTTTGGTTACCCACATTCTTCAAAATATCTTCTGTTGTGTTCAGCACAAGAAGTAAATTAATACAGCTTTGGGACAAAATGGGAGTGAGTAAATGACAGAAATTTAATTTGTGGGTGAACTATCCCTTTAATGACAGTCGGCAGCATGTTTAGTAGCTACTGTCCCTTTAAGAGCTTCACACGTTTCTCTCTCAACTGTTTACTTTCATTTTAGACATAACCAACTGTGTTTATATGTAAACCTTGTGTGTTTTTGACAGTATTAGACGCAAAATCAATCAGACGCGAAAGACAACTTAGTCCAATAATAAGGCGCTTTTGACAGGCTCTTAGTTTGAGCTCACTTCATAAGTACGCACTCAGAAAAAGTGCATGCAGAACAGCAGGTGAATTAAATGTTTAACTTTCAGGCGCTTTTTGACAGGCTCTTAGTTTGAGCTCACTTCATAAGTACGCACTCAGAAA
The DNA here is from genome assembly GCF_001515625.1 of Sinocyclocheilus rhinocerous. NCBI lineage: Eukaryota > Metazoa > Chordata > Actinopteri > Cypriniformes > Cyprinidae > Sinocyclocheilus > Sinocyclocheilus rhinocerous. The sequence continues at coordinate 946,111 of NW_015666557.1, forward strand.
AAGTGCATGCAGAACAGCAGGTGAATTAAATGTTTAACTGGAAAGGCTTTAAAGCAGATGCAAATAATGTAGTTTTGTGATTGCGCATAAGTGCAGTGTCCCGTGAGTGTAACTCTACCGCTGAGTTAACATTTGATCTGAATGTATGTCGCATACAGTATACTGATACGGCGGCGCCAGAACTGCAGCTGATAGAATGTGCGCTGTAACACGATACTACGATATTTCTTCAAAATTTTAATCTTTTTTTAATTTTAATTTGAATCGTCGCACATCCCTAACTACCAAGTATAATCAATATCACACACACAAACAAGCAAAACGAAATCACTTCCCACAATGCAGCCCTAACAATGCATCATCAATTTATTAGGAAATTAAATAAAAACAAGTACCAATTTTAATATTAGAGCACAAAATCTAGGGTCATGTAAAGAAGAGTTTTATATAGATGTCTGTGCCTTGCACATTAAGTAACCTGTTTGGGTCTTGCATCTTATATCAACTCTAAAATTGAAAATTTAAAGTCATTTAAAGTGACACGATTGTGCTGTTAAGTTCAGTGAAAAATTCTGCTTCCCTAGGATCGGAATATATATACTCTGATGACTGTAAAAATGACTGTATCTTCTGTATCCTCCCACTGCATCTTAAGCTCACTGTTTACACAAGGTTTACAGCAATTATATATAACCACAAACATATCACATATATATATATATATATATTTTTTTTTAATAAAGTGATATGTTTGTGGTAATAAGGGAACACAGGAATAGCACTAATGATTTTGTCAATGTTGTGAGAAGAAGAAGAAGAAGAAGAAGAAGAAGAAGAAGAAACATCTTGTATAGTAACTAGTTTTAATATACTAGTAGCTCTGATTTGTATATATGTAGCTCTTCTTTTCTAGCAAATAATGTTCCAAGTTGCTGATCTAAATCATATGTGTGATGATAAAGCACTTTAGTCAGTCACTCTGGAAAACATGAACGTTAATATGGGATGTTAATATGATAGTCCCCTAGAACTTAAGCGGCTTGACTAGTTTCCCAGCCGTACTGTTAATTATTAGGGAAAGTGTGCTGGCTGCCTCTTTTGGTCTATTATCATCTGCACAGCCATTGGAACAATGAGCATCAGATTGTTGGCCGAGCACCAGGATGACTGCCTAGTTCCTCTTGATCTATCGATGAATTCATGATGAAATTCACCACAATGGTGTTGTCTGCAGTCTTGGCAGAAAGCATGGCTGGCAGTGCAGACATCTTTGTAGAGAAAAAGTGGAAAGAGCACAACCCTGGAGAAAACCAGCGTTATTAAAAGATCATGGAGTATATGGGTAAGTTAACAATTCATTGGCAGTTTAAGTTGGTTAGCTAGTAGAATGTCTAAAGTAGACTATATCAAAATGAAGTGCAAACATGTGTTTTTCATTATTTGTTAAAAGAAATCCAGTTGTTCTACTACCATTTTTTTCCCCACCTGTTTCCCTGTACCCCAGAACACAACATCAGACGTTCAGTTCAAATGCAATAGGCCTGATTGTTATTACAGTTTTCCCTCCTTTTGTCAGAAACACAATCACAATCCGGCAGAACAGAAGTGTAGCTTCTATTCCACCATGTTTTCAAACCTTTGCAAGAATGGGGGAAAAAAAGGCAGTATACCACATGTTTCAGTGTGATTATGCTTACTCTAATGTTAAGCATAATCACAAGATGGCTCCCTAAATATAGGGGGAATGTGTGTACTGGATCAAATAAAAACAAGGTTGGAATGTGCAATGAGTTTGGAAAAAAACACCTACCAAAACTACATTTTGAAGTTATTGAAACTATTGCTTATTGGAAATCTTACTGAAACCAGTTTCTTATGAAGCCAAGTAAGCAGACTAAAGTATGTGAAAACAACTGAATAATTCTGCAAAACTAGATTGTGTCTTTAAAACCACGATTATATACAGTACTTGTCAAAAAAATGAGCATATAAATTATTTCTGAAAATATTTCCACCTGTTTCCCTGTACCCCAGAACACAACATCAGACGTTCAGTTCAAATGCAATAGGCCTGATTGTTATTACAGTTTTCCCTCCTTTTGTCAGAAACACAATCACAATCCGGCAGAACAGAAGTGTAGCTTCTATTCCACCATGTTTTCAAACCTTTGCAAGAATGGGGGAAAAAAAGGCAGTATACCACATGTTTCAGTGTGATTATGCTTACTCTAATGTTAAGCATAATCACAAGATGGCTCCCTAAATATAGGGGGAATGTGTGTACTGGATCAAATAAAAACAAGGTTGGAATGTGCAATGAGTTTGGAAAAAAACACCTACCAAAACTACATTTTGAAGTTATTGAAACTATTGCTTATTGGAAATCTTACTGAAACCAGTTTCGTATGAAGCCAAGTAAGCAGACTAAAGTATGTGAAAACAATTGAATAATTCTGCAAAACTAGATTGTGTCTTTAAAACCACGATTATATACAGTACTTGTCAAAAAAATGAGCATATAAATTATTTCTGAAAATATGCTAGAATGTGGAAGCCTTTTGTGAAGTTCTCTGATAGGACCAAAGAGTGGTTGAAGAAATCTAGCTGTAATTATCAGAAGAAATTCAAACCTTAAAGTCTGTAATGCTTCTCCCGTCTGCAGCATTTTTCATAAACCTCCTTATTTCAACTGGATTTAATGCACCATATGTTTATCTATCACCATGCTTCCTTCCTATACTTCTTCTCTGGGTATAAACCACAGGTTAAGTTCCAGTCTCTGCAGGACTAATTTCATCGCCTGCCCACTCCAGAAAATAACTGTTTAAAATGCAGAGATAAACTACAGCATTGTTAGTTTGTGAGGGCATTTGTTGATGGTATACCTTAAAGCTACAGTATAAGACAGATTAAATTCAAAATTGTTTGTTTCTAACAATTATCTGATCTTGGCAATGTTCTTTAAGCTTCTAATAATCGATCGATAAGCCTTGATTACATTATTTTTGCCTAAAAACACAATTTACAGTATATTTCCAATCATTTTAGTAAGTTAGATTGCAAGTTAGTCAAAGCTCATAATTTCACCTGATGCCAAATAGCCTAGATGCTAACGAACAGAGGTCTCATTTTTCTGAGGAGGTAACCATGGCAACAGTAAGCTGCTTGGGCATTTTGTTGCAATCAGTATAGGGCAGTGCCTTAACAAAACATTACAAGAACTGTCATTATGTATCACTTTATTATACTATACATTTACATACAATCAATATATCACAAAAACACATTTGCATTGCATGAGCCAAACTGCCCTGAAATCTATTCTTAAAAAAATAAAAAATAAAAATACATCTCCAACATATCTCTGAAGTCTCACTCTGAAAATAAGCTATGTAAATTATTTTAAAAAGTCAACCTTCCAAAGAGTCATTGCATAATTCACATACTGAATAATTACAAGTGTAAATGACTGAAAGGAGACGAGAGAGACTGTGCACTGACACATGCAACCAAATGCTGGTGACTATTAAAAACTAGCTCATAATTAAAAAAAAAAAGTTTTATGAGTTTATGTGCAAATCAGTAAACTGACAACATTCTCTCTCTCTCTCTCTCTCTCTCTCTATATATATATATATATATATATATAACATAAATATACATGTGACAAAGATGACAGAGGGGGTTTACATCCGAAGTGAAAATCAAACTAACTGAAATTTAATTTATTTTATTTTTTTCTTAATAAGCTCCTTGTGATCTTTCCCTGGCTGTGTTATTGGCTTATTAAACACAATGACTATGTCTCTCATTTGGGGGATGGAGTTGAGTTGCTCTTCTCCCACACTGCAACTTTTATCTTATTATTTTTGCCCATTGAAATTGGTAGTCTCTTTTAATCTTGAGTCCATCGTCATTCTGCATGAGTTCAGTCCATCTGCAGTGAATTAATGAACTGTTTCTATAAGCCCACGGTCATATCCCACGCTTTAAATGAATATAGCATTGCAGACAATGTATTCACATGATGAAAACTGCTGGAACTGCAAGGAGCTAAAACACCACAGAGAGATTATTAACAAATGAATGTATCCTGTTAAATGTGCACTATGGTAGATTGGTTATCAACAAAAATAAAGTATTTAAGTAGATGAGTAAAGTTCGTAAACAAACTTTGATGTTGGCTTGACAAAGCCTTGCTTGAAAGTTTGAAATAACTTTGAAAAGCTTGAATTTTGAAGATTGTATACTCAAAGTCAATAAAATGTTAACGTTCTAGCACAGTGCAGAAATGTTAAGGCAAGTTGCTAACATGAGTTAACATGCTGCTATTATGGTTTAACATGTTGCTAGCATGGATTAGCATGTTGCTAACATGAATTAGCATGTTGCTATTATGGTTTAACATGTTGCTAGCATGATTTAGCACATTGTTAGCATGATTTAGCACATTGCACATTGCTAACATGTTTTAACATGTTGTTAACATATTGTAACAACGCGCAGTTGTTCTATAGAACGTGGGGCTAACCGGAGCTAAGCTAGGCTACTAAACTTTTGCTAAGCTAATTGCTAGCAGGGTGCTAGCATCTACACGTCGAGACGTTTTAATTTAGTTAGTGGAAAGTGCGAACACTCGCGTCCCATACACCGCACGGCCCTGAGTGTCTCTGTGAGCAGAAGCACAGACAGAACAAACCAGCAGGAGGCAGTATTATCATCTTTCTCCTTTTATTCTGAACACAGAATAAGAACTTATACAGGCAAGGCCATATCGCCAAGTCCCTCCCCTAGACATCTCTCTCCATGACGGTGACAGCCACACTTTTGAACATAAACACACATAACATTGCTAACGCAAAAACCCAACCATCTTGCTTAATTAACACATAAATCAACTCTAAACAAATACCCATAATGCACCTGGCTGCTAGCGCTCACTGCCGGGTCACTGCAATATTGTAGTATGTTGCTAGCACGATTTAACACACAGCTAGCATGTTTTAGCATGTTGTTAGCATGATTTAGCACATAAACATGATTTAGCACATTGCTAGCATATTTTAACATGATTCTAGCATGTTGATAATATGATTTATGACTGCAAGGAGCCCAGATGACGCCAACTTGAATCGACATGCACAGCTGCCAAAATGTATCTATATTACAGTCATCATGATCACACTCGTAATAATCGCTTTAATGAGCTTCTGCCTAAAATTAATTCATGTTAGCTAGCTGTATGATTCTATTATCTTGAACTGCTCATTTGTGAAATGAACATTACTTGGACACATTCACTTCTGCTGTGTAATGTAGACACGTGCATTTTCTGTAAAGCTGCTTTAAAACAATGTGTATTGTGAAAAGCGCTATGCAAATAAATTTGTATTGAATTCAGCACATTGCTAACATTTTTAGCATGTTGCTAGAATGCTAGCACATTGTCCTAGGATATTCGTTAAGCTTTGCTTTGCTAGTGATATACAGCTTAAAGGGGTTATATTATGCTTTTTCACCAAGTATGAGAGCCTGTTCTAGTACACCCCCAAAACAAAATCAAGATGTTGTAAAAGAGCATAATAGGACCCCTTTTAATACACAGTCATATGCTGAATTCCATTTACCTCGGAAGTCAGATGTCGGAGTTGGGAATGACATCACACTGACGTGGACCGTGTTCCAGCAGAGAAGTCAGAAATCCAAGATGGACATGTCCATTGTTAGCAATACCAGTCGATTAAAAAAATAGAGGTTAGATAGTACTGTGTGCAGCACTGAGTTTATGAAGACACAGACAAATATAAGTACTAATAAACAATATATTACTACATTTTCCCTTCTGTTAATGCACCGAGCAGCCATATTGGATTCTGAAGATGGCGTTGTTGTGATTCGCCTGAGATTCTGAGTCACAACTCTGACTTGGGAGGGCGTTCCAGTTAAAATGGAGTGCACCATTATTGTACAAACATGTTAACCCCCTCAATGAAAGCTTATGGGATTTTTTTATGTAGTTTAGATCGTCTGGTTTACAAGAAGTCAGATCAATTAGAAAAGATTGCAACTCAAGTCAGACCAGTCTGAAGGCCTGACCCAAGTTTGGTGGTAAGTTGAAAACTCTATGAAGGAATACTGACTAAATTTAGCCTAAGCAAAAAAAAAAAAAAAAAAAATGTTCCAAGGTCAGGTGTTCCCAGGGAAAGCATGAATTGATAAAAGTGTGTTCCAAATGCATACTTTGTATGTATTTATATGTGGATGTATACAGTACATTGTTTTCCGCACAGATATGTGTAGCCCACATATTCAAACATGATACAGCAAAATCTACACTTTTTTGTCTAAATGAAGTTGTAAAAACGTTTTGTGTTTGCTGGGTGTATATATATACCCAGATAGAAAATGACTCCGGAATGGATCCGCCCCGGTGGTACCACAAGCTCCGGAACAGATCCGCAAAACGGGTCCATATCAGAGTGCACTTGCACAGTGCAACGGATCCGGAACAAATAAGGATTACAGATCCAGACCAGATTCTTGTCCAGACCCTGCCCGTATCCGCTAATAAAGCTGTCCATCCGGCCCGGATCCGATCCGGACCCGTTCATGAAGCAACTCATCCGAACCGGATCCGATCCGGACCCATTGATGGAGTAGCTCATCCGAACCGGATACAATCTGGACCCGTTGATGCAGTAGCTCATCCGGCCCAGATCCTATCATTAAGTGGGTCTATTCCTTTTTTAAAAATGGGTAATCCGGCCAAAACTAGCTATAGAAATATCTAAAATAGAGCTGACAAACATTATATAGACTAGACTGCTCTATAAAAGCTTAAATATGTCCATATGTCTCCCTTTATTAATATTAATAAACCATAAAATCATTAAAAACTTTTAAAAAATCTAAACTTTCATTGGCCAATAACAATGAAACACTATAAAAAGTAGGTCATTGCAGACTGTAAATACATTGAATAGGTTTTACAGAAAAATAAAATGCAACCATAAATTGTACAAAACAAACATTGTTTTATTTAATGGAAAAACTTTAGCTCGAAAACAGACAATAGTATTGATTCAGTTCAATAACTTTGTAAAGTTAATCTTTACAAATGAAATTAGTTCAATTCAGCTATAAGCAGTTCTACAGCAGAAAAAATAAGTTTCATTATTCACTTTGTGTCAGCTTGATGTTGATTTAATCAAGGTCAATATCAGTGAAAATGTTGCAAAATTCATAAATTATGAAAAAAAGTCAATTCTGCAATAAAGCAGCTCTGGAGAAAAGAGTGATGTCATAATCCAGCTCAATTCCTTTCAAGTTCTGTCATTATGCAATAGTGTCAGTACGGTCAAATTAATATTATTACTGAATATTCAGTGGCTTTTAAACCCCAACTAAATAAGCCAGAGGTGAAAGTGGAAGTAAAAAAACCTTGGGAGAAACCAGGTGTAGTTGGCTCAGCTCTCCTCTGACTAAATAAACCAAGATGGTGTGGTTATGATTTCAGGCCGCATCACTAGTCAGATTGTGGACTGATGTCACTGAGAATATTTCATCCAGCTCCCTCTGCTTGAAGATCAGGATACATCACGCCGGTATTCGGTCGGAGAAGAAGTTGTAGTGTGTCCAGCAGGGCTGCCATTTAACCAATAGTGGACAACGGGCTTAACAGTGACTGTAAGCATAATAAAACTGCATTGTGGTCCTAGCAGCTCCTGGGTTGACACGTTCATTGCTGGCCATAGGGATCTGTGCAGAGGACTTGTCTGTTCTCGTGGTCTTTGCTCAGAATCTGTGCCGATGACTGTCAAGTCGTGATGTTCAATTGTCGTGGTCATTCAGGGCTGCGTTGTGGTCGTCTCAGGATGCAGGTCCACCATCTGGTCTGGATATGGACTGGATCCGGCTGACTGTGATATAATCTTAGGACAAGGATGAGACAGAAAAGATTCAAACAAGTAACAAGTATCGGTGTCGACTTTTTCTCACAGTACCTGTAAACACACAATTACATTTTCATACAAAGTTTCATGAAATCTCATAGTAGCCACCAATTTTTAAGTTTTAAAAGGATACACATAACCACTGACCTTTAAAACAAAAGTGTAACTGACATTTAAAGAAGTTTGACATTTTGGGAAATGTGCTTATTTGCTCATTCTTGCCAATATTTATTGAAGGTAATCTCTGTAACTAAACTCACAACTTCAGTGTTCGCAGGTAATTCACACACACACAACTGTCATCTTTCTCTCTCTCGAACAAACGATTGATAATTAATTCAAATAAATGTTATAAGTCATCCATTCAAATAAATGTGATCTAACTGCACTATTTCAACTCTGTCTGATTTTGAAGCGGGCAGAATGCTAGAGCTAACGAGCCGTAACTGACGAAAAAATAACCGTCATTTTTACCCTTCCGGTTAAATATTGCACTGCTAACATCATAAACAGCTTTAAGTTATCAATGATGGCAAATTACCATGGCATAAGGTAAGACCAATGAAGCTGTTTAGTTACTTCGATTTTACCTCGTTGCTGAGGAAGATAATGTAGCAATCTAGTATCTATGCTATTTTATTAATAAAAGTCGCGGGGCAACACCGACAATAAGTTTCTGTGTGTGCGCAGTGCGATCTGCGATCTCCGACCTCTCTACCTCTCACTGTGTTTATGTGTGCGTGTGTGTGTGTCTGTGTCTGTATGTGTGTGTGCGTGCATCAATTAAAGCAGCGCATATAGAATGGTGATTAAACTGACTTGGAACTAGGCTACCTGTGTCTAGGCTAACTGTGCATACCTGCCAGCCAATCGGAATCAAGTATTCAGACAGACCATGGGATAAACTTTTGTACTGAATTACTGAGTATGTGTGAAACGCAATTTCGTTTTTACCTGGAACATAAAAATATAAGGAATATAAGGACAAATAAAAGGAATCGTTTATTAATTTTCACAGAAATTATGATTACAGGGCAGAATATCGATTGATAAAGACTTACTTTAGTGCAGTTCCTTTCATATTACTTGTGCATGTTATGACCTGAAAACGTTTAACATAGCATATGATTTGCAAACTACTACATTCTGATGTGTGTTTCACACAACCACAAGAGGCCCGTGAAACACAAAAGTAGAAAGACTTGTAAAAACAAGCTACAATGGCATGGTTAGTTCAGCAAATGCGTTTTTATCGTACTGTACGTTTGGTTTTGTTGACACTATAGGTTTAGGATAGGGTTTAGTGAAGGTGGTACGTTATTTTCACACGTGACAGAGCATTAACATTTTAGCGATTTGGATAAAACCGATCATGCTTTCAGCGCCACTAAATGGCACATTTTTTCAAATGAGCCTGTTTTGCCAGTTTACACAATACACAAGTATATATACTGTAGGTAAAATGATTTGGCTTACTGCCTATAAATTAAAAGATCAAGATAATAATGCATAGAAATGTATGTTACAGTTCGTAAATCTTGTCTCTGCCAAAAATACAAATAAAAAAACAGACCAGTGGGATAATAATAATAATAATAATAATAATAATAATAATAATAAATTTGGTGCAGATTATTTTACAGATTATTTTAC